>NC_077241.1:17525245-17782745 GCF_947179165.1 Solanum dulcamara
TATACTAAATCAAAAAGAAATAATTGTTGATAAAGAACCTATAAATAAAACCTTAGATATTATAGGATCCCATATTTCAAAAATAAAAATACCAGAAGGATATGGAGGAAATAATCTAAAATGGTAAGCTCCGATTTAGAAAATTCAAAAATAGATAGCCTTATAATAAATATAAAAGGAACCCAGTTAAAAAATGAAGGCGATATGATTAATTTAAAAATGGATACCGTCAAACCAGAAGAAGTAGATTTTAATTCTAATATTACTGAGCTTCCTACGCAGGCTGAAACCAGCCGAACAAGTTTTAATAGACCCACTAGGGCTTATGCAGGTATAAATGCTGTATTAAGAACAAAAGATAGTCACACACCCGTAGGATCAATGAAAAGTGAAGCGATTAATCGGTTTGAAATATATCTAGATTTAGATTGTATTAAGAATAGTGAGGAAACTATAGATAAATGAGAAACTTCTTTAAGGATAGCAGTAACAGTAAACAAAATGGATTATGACACCACTAAATATTTTATAGAACGAAGTCTATTAAATAGTGTGTTAAGATTTTGGCAAAACTTAAATGATGCCACTCGAAATGATATTTTTGGTGCCGATGATAATATTGCTAATTTAATTACAAGAGCTACTGAAGCTATAAGATTAGAATTTGCCGTAGAAGGTAATATTTTAAAAGACCCTGCAACAATTAAAAAATACGAAATTGCTTTGTTACGATTATAATTATGTGATATGTGTGAAATAGATAAATATATTTGTGTCTTTCAAGATTATTATTACTATGTTTATAACAGAGTTAAAAATACAGAAATGTATTTACCGATTTTTTTTACCAAGATACCAGACCCTTGGGGTAAAAAGTTAATAGATACTTATAATCCCAGAACAATCAATACTTTAGGAAAAAGAATAACTCATTTAAAAGATAAGCTTAGTACATGGTGTGCAGATGTCATATTAGCTAAAGCAACAAAAGGATTAAGAAAGAAAGTAAGTCTATGTTGTGATAATCCTAAAATGCCTATAATGATTGGATGTGAAAGTCTCTATTATTATAAAAAGATTAAAAGAAAATATAAGAAAAAGAAACTCTTTAAGAAAAAATATTTAAAAAAGAGAAAGGCTAGATATTACAAAAAGAAAGAATATACACGATATCAAAAACCTTTTTATAAAAGGAATAATAAAAGAAAAAATCCAAAAGAATGTAGTTGTTACTACTGCAAAGAGATAGGACACTATGCCAATAGATGCCCAAAGAAATTTGCTAATAATAACAAGAAAATAGAAATCGATGAAGATATAGAAGAAATGATAAATTTAAAAGAATTTATACAACTAAATAATTTTGAAGAAGTAGAATCCGACGATATAATATTTATATTAACTGATACAGATTATTATTCTTCGTCGGATGAAGACAGTCAAAATGAATAATGAAATAGAAACTGATATAATAGAAGAAACGATAGAACAAGCTGGAGAATATAAACAAGATTATTAATAAAAGAAAATTAAAACAAATACAAAAAGAAAAGTTTTCTTTGACTAACTACTCAGGATTTGACGTAAATATACATGATAGATTCGGATTAAGAAGAAGACAACATCATTTATTTTATGAATTAAATATCCAAGAAAGAGCGTTAGAAGTTTTAGTTACTTCTAATAAAATAATGATTCCTTTATTATCTAAAAAAGATATTCAAGATAAATTACGAAAAATAAAAATAAAAATTTGAAATACTCTAGGATTGATACATATAGGAGCAATCCAGATAATAATAAAATCTACATTTAAAGAAGGACTATATACCCCAATAGATTTAACTATTATAGATAATAGGATAATAAATAGGAAAAAAGGCTGCTTAGGAATACTACGAGGAAATTTACAATACGGAAAGATTAAATTTAATGTTTATCCTAGAATTTCATATCATCTTCTAGATAAAGACTTTGATAAAACTTTAAGCTTAATACAAGATTTTAAAAGAAAAGATTTCTTTCATAAACACAATAGACCCTATTCGATAACATATGTAATCTCATATGCTATTTCTAATACACATCATTCTGATTGCTTTGCCATAAAAGAGATAATAGATTATCCCCATCTATTTGAGAAAGTTAGTCAGATACAAATGCCTAGTATAATACAGATACAAAAAATAGAAGATACATCATTAGATTTAGATTTACAATCTAAACCTTTATACAATCAACAAGATTCCACATCTCGACTATCCTTTGAGGAAACTCGAGTCATAAACCCTACAGTGATGATAAGAAGAACACAATCGGAAAGAGTTAGACAACCTATCTTAGAAGCAAAAAATGATGAAATAAAAAAATTATAAGATAAAAGGAGAATATTTTGATGGTATACAATTTATTCCCATTAACATCCTATTAGATACAGGAGCTAGTGGAAATTACATTAGCCTTAAGCTATGTAACCATCTACAACAATATAAACTAAAAGATAATCATCTTTATACTGATTTTAATGGAAAAAGACATGAAATAACAAACATGATAGAAACCATTTTAAAATTCAAAGATAACACTATACCTATAAGACTATTAGTTGAACCAGAAAGAAATAATGATATGTTAGAAATACTGCTAGGAACCTCTTTCCTAAATAGTGTAAAACCATATGATATCCTTGATCATGGTATCAAGATGTAATGACCCTCAATGTCATTTTTTTTTGGAATTTTTGTAAAATGATCATTTTACCCCTCCCTTTAGATGCCCCGAGTCATTTCTAACTGTTATCGGGTGTTGATTTTTAGAAAATCCCATGAAAACTTAAGTCCTTGGAAATTTTGAGTTTCATAAGCTTTAAGTATTAAAAAGTGGTATTTGGGGTCAATTGGAGATAAGGGTCTCGAAATGGAATTCCGTCGATTCCAGCAGCTCCAAAATGTCGAAATAGGCTTAGGAGACTTTACGGAATCAGTTTTGGAGTTGTAACGAAGATTTGAGGCCTTGAGTTGAGAATTTGAGGAACTTTAAGCCAAGGTTTGACTTTGGTCAACTTTTGAAGTTCCGATGCTCAGAATGGAATTCCGACGACTCCGTTGGATTCAAGAGATGGTTTTTGGTCTAGAAGAAGTGTTGGTTGAATTTTTAGAGGTCCCGAGTCCATTTTGGTATTTTGAAGGCCTAAGTTAGTTTAGTTGCGACTTTTCGAGTTTTGGGTCAGCGAGATATCAGATTCAAATTATGATAATTCGATCAGCTCCGGAATGACCAAATTAGTCTAGTAGCACTGTTGGAATGACTATCGAGGCAATTGATACGAGTTTGGGGCCATTTGACGCTTTTGACTTTGAAACTTAGCCTATAGTTGACTTTGGTCAATATTCTTGGAAAACGCGCTCAAATAAAAATTCTGACAGTGCGGTTAGTTCCAGAATGTTGATTTTGGTCTAGAACGACCCTTCGTTCGCTTTTCAAGGCTTCCGGACTAATATCGAGGCCCATTGTGGAATATGACTTAAAATGACTCTTGGGTGTGGGATTCACTTTTTATTAAAATGATCTCGTATGGAAATTCTGAATGCGCCATTGAGTTCGGAATGTCAAATTTAGTGGGGTAGCATATTTGGTTTATTTTTATTGGATTCCGAACGAATTCCTAGCACCCCGTCAGAGATTTTGAAATTTTCCAAAATCATATATTGCAGCAAAAAGCTGATGCAGCAAAACAAATCATTTTTGGTTTTTTCACTCAAATTTAAAACCCCATAACTTGAATATTAGGGCTCCAAATTGGGTGATTCAAAATGCCAAATTGTGAGGTTTTTCGTGGAGAACGCCTTGGAGAGATTGAAAACTGATTTGGAGCATTCGATTCAGGTAAGAATCGCGATTTTAATTGCAGGTGTGTCCATTTTCGGATTGAGTTTTTGAAGAACTTTGAGTAATTATTTCTTGACCTATATAAACCCAATTTTGGTGATTCAAGGGTCAAAATTCAAGAGAATTTAGTGAGGATTACCGTGGTAATCTCAGAAACGCGAGGAGAATCTGAGATAAAAATACATTTTAAGTTACTGATTTAGTCATTTTCGGAATGAAATTTTGTGGAATTTTGGAAGAGTGTATCTTGGTCAATTTAACTCCGTTTTGAGTAATTCTTGAGGCTAGATTGTGGGGTTTTTTGCAAGGAACGTCATGGTATAATTTGTTTTGATCGAAAGAGTTTCTCTTTTGAGAAATTGTCATGTAAAGAGGTTGCCTTATATTGTTTTCTTAGTTTGAAAATGTGGGAATTGATTGTTTGATCGTCTTACGTAATTTTCCACCCCGAATTGTGTTATAAATCTGATTTGTGAGCTTGGGGTGACGTTTAGAACCTATTTTGGGGGTCAAATCTGGATTTTCGTATGTGGGTCCCATAATTCCCATTTTCGACCCCAAAATTGGTCCATCTCCAAAAATTATGAAAATTAGTGTCTAAACAACCGTATCAACGTTGTGGTTCTATTTTTGACATCTTGGAAGCGTTCCGAGGCCGTTCGAAAAGGAAAAGCTCCAGCACAGTGAATTGAAGCTCGCGTATTTAGCCTACAGGTAGGCTACGGTTTACCTTATCTTTAGATTGAGCTAGAATATGTGAAAGCATGTTGAAATAGTTGGAATTTTGGTTGGGTAGTTTGATTGTATATCTTAGATGGTAAAAATCATGCTTTAGGCTTATTATCGGGGTTTTCGGATATTTAGAAGCATGTGTATCTTGTCGTTATTTGTTAGTATTATTGTCACGCCCCGAGAGGGTATCCTAGGCGTGACCGGCACTTGGAAACCATCTCTAGCTTCCGAGAGAACCACTTGGTCTCATTACTCATTTGTTCATCAGCGGAAGACTTAAGAATACTAATGTGGGCTTGTCATAATCAAAGGAAAAACAGATAATTCTTAGAAGAAGTAGTTTCTAAGGAGAACTACTCCGATTACATCATCAAACTCTGTCTATGAAGCCTTTAATACTCTTAGATGGTGCCAATGACATGTCCATGGCTACCTTAAAAGAAATATAATACTCAACAATAATTAAAGGATAAAGAGTTCTTCTGAATACAAGAAGGACTCACCAAATAGCTGAAAAATAATGATCTTCAACGAAATGCCTGTTGAGGATCTCTAACACCTGTATCTGCATTATAAAATGATGCAGGTCGAATGACATCAGTACGTGGAATGTATGAGTATGTAAAATGGCAGGAAGGTAAGGACATATATCAATAAACTCCTCTCGAGAAAACTCAGCTCAAAACTCAACATTATCTCAACATCAATATGTAATGCAAGTTTAAAATATAAAAATAATAGTAATAAGCAATGCTTACTCAGTTGGGAGTTTCTCTAACCGACAACCATCACTTATGAGCTAGCGATGATACAACGAAGCGATGTCGTTACCACATCCATCCAATACCTTTCCAGGGTAAAGGACATCACCATATTGGATCCACTCATCAAAGTCCTCTTTTTGGGACTTAAGAGGCATATCCTCCATCCTACGCTGGCTACGTAGTTCTGGGGTTTGAGTCAATTAAACTCTTACCCAACTCGATGCTCAATACTACTTCCAAAATATGTGCCCATATTAAACTCATCATCTAGTCTCATTGGACTTTAATTTAAATCATCAAACTCTTCTCATTTTACGTTCATCAATCATTATACTTCCAAAAACATCATTTACATCTCATCAAAATATCTTGCTCAAAATATCATTTGCTCAAATTCATTCAAATTCAACTCTTTTGCTTTTTCAAAACTCAATAAAATACATATATAGTATTAATTCATATAACTTTCTTTTTATCTATGAAAATAATAAAAGCCATCATCTTTACTCAAAACATGTGTAAAAATATTCATGAACATCAAATCAATTAGAATTCATGGAAAGTAGCCATGAACAATAATTCCAATTATATGAGAGATAACAATAATAATAATATTAATGCATAAATATATCAAACTCAATAGAAGAAGAATTATTTTATTTAGAATTCAAGATTTGGATAAAACTCAACTATAACTCAATTATAATGAATTTAAATATTGGCCGCATGGACGAACTCAATCCAATGCTATAAAAGCCTTACATACCTTAAATATGAAGCTTTACTCCGAATTAGAACACTCTTGGACCCCTAGCCTTTTCTTCTCGCCGGAGCGTTTTGTGTACTACCCGGAGTATAAGAATCACCGGAGTAGTATTTTTATACTACTAAAACTAAAACTATATTTGAGAAGAAGTATATAGAGAGAAGAGTTGCTTAAGAAAGCTTGATGAATAAAATGAGAAAATAAGGTGGGTATTTATAGGTGGGAAAAAGGGACCTAACAATAAATAAAATAATTATAAAGAAAAATCTGAAAATTTAATGGAATATATTGATGTCATGGATGATGTTAAATAGAGGACAATTTATGTCATGAGTGATGTCAAATGTATCTAGATCTTTCCATGGTAGGTAAGATGAGTTCTTTTTAACAGAATACTTTTTTTCAGAGCTGCGTTTGAATAAGATAAATTCCTTATTAGGATTTGGTGTCTTCATAAGAATTGTAGATATGGAAGTATAGTTTTATATCGTTCAAGAATCAACCAATTTGGAGCAACCTACAGTGAGATATGAATTTTCTTCTATAAATACTCAATTCCATCACAGTACTATATCTTGCAAAGATTAATTTATTTGACCTACTTATACTCTGAATATTAAGATATTTTCTTCATGAAAGTTGTAGGTAAGGATGTTGTAGTTATCCAAAAATTTGAATCACCTAATTTGGACCAATCTATGAAAAGTTATGCCCAAAATACAGAGGATGTATTATTTTCATCGAGAATTGAAATACCGACATACAATATTTTAGGGGTTGTTACAATATCTCCCCCTTGGGATCATTTGTCCTCGAATGAAGATGAAAATAGAAGACATAAAGAATGAATATCATCAATACATCAATTTCTTAAAAACTCTGATACTCAAATGGTCAATGACTCAAATTCAAGAATAAACATTGACTCAAAGGTAGAAGTAAGGAATATTACCTTGAATATCGTCATCAGAAGGCACAAATAGATGAGGATAGTTAGCCTTCATATCTTCTTCAGCTTCCCATGTAGCCTCTTCAACAAATTGATTTCACCATATGACTTTGACAGATGCCACTTCCTTAGTTCTTAATTTGCGAACCTGACGATCAAGAATTTGAACTGAAATCTCTTCATAACTCAAACTCTCTTTCACCCCAATGCTCTCAGCTGGGACAACAAGTGAAGGATCTCCCAAACACTTCTTAAGCATAGAGATGTGAAACACGGGATGAATAACAGCTAATTCTGGGGGCAACTCCAGTTCATAGGCTACGTTACCTACCCTCCTCATAATCTGATAAGGACCAATGTAGCGGGGACTAAGCTTCCCTTTCTTTCCAAATCTCATCACACCCTTCATGGGTGAAACTTTCAAGTATACCCAATCGTACACTTCGAACTCCAAATCTCTTCTCCTAACATCAGTGTAGGATTTCTAGCGACTTTGAGCAATCCTCAACCTCTCTTGTATGGTTTTCACCTTCTCCATAGCTTGGTGAACCAAGTCTGGTCCAATCAACTCAGCTTCACCAAGTTCGAACCAACCAATTGGTGATCTACATCTCCTCCCATACAGAGCTTCATAAGGAGCCATTTGAATACTCAAATGGAAACTATTATTGTATGCAAACTCAATAAGAGGTAAATGATCATCCCAATTACCTTTAAAGTCAATGACATAAGCTCTTAACATATCCTCCAAAGTCTGTATCGTACGCTCTGCCTGGCCATCTATTTGCGGATGAAAAACAGTACTAAGGTTCACTCTTGAACCCAAGCCCTTCTGAAATGACTTCCAAAACTGAGCAGCAAATTAAGCTCCCCTATTAGATATGATAGACAAAGGAACTCCATGCAGTCTAACAATCTCTCTAAGATACAATTTGGCATAATCCTCTGTAGTGTTCGTAGTCTTAACTGGCAAGAAATGGGCCGATTTGGTTATCCTATCCACAATCACCCAAATAGAGTCATGTTGTTTATGGGTTAGTGGTAAACTGGTAATGAAGTCCATATTGATCATTTCCCACTTCCATTCCAGAATCTCTATGTTCTGAGCTACTCCACAAGGCCTTTGGTGCTCAACTTTAACTTGTTGGCAATTCGGGCACTTGGACACAAACTCTGCTATATCTCTCTTTATTCCACTCTACCAGTATACTTCTCTCAAGTCATGATACATCTTTGTTGAACCTGGATGGATGGAATACTTAGAATTATGTGCTTCTTTCATGATTCTCTCCCAAATACCATCAATACTTGGAACACATAGTCTTTCTTGATATCTCAACACTCCATCTCCCCCTTTGGTAAAAGCCATTACCTTCTGCTTGTGAACCTCATTCTTCAGTTGAAGAAGAATGGGATCCTGATCTTTCTTTTCTTTCACCTCTGCAACCAGAGATGATTTAGCTCCATTTCGTACTATTACACCACCCTCACTAGAGTCAATAAGTTGAACTCCCAAACGCGCAAGTCTATGCACTTCCTTTGCCAACTCCTTCTTTTCCTCTTCCACATGGGTTGTACTCCTCATAGATAACCTGCTAAGACCATCAGCAACTACATTTGCTTTACCGGGGTGGTATAGAATGCTCATGTCATAATCCTTGAGCAACTCTAGCCATCTCCTCTGTCTCAAATTCAGCTCCTTCTGGCTGAATACATATTGTAAGCTCTTATGGTCTATGAACACATCCACATGTACACCATAAAGAGAGTGATGCCAGATCTTAAGAGCAAATACCACAGCTGCCAACTCAAGGTCATGAGTGGGGTAGTTCCTTTCATGAGTCTTAAGCTGCCTGGAGGTATAGGCAATGACCTTTCCTTTATGCATCAATACACATCCCAACCCAACTCTTGAATCATCACAATAGATTACAAAACCATCCGTTCCTTCGGGTAGGGATAGTACTAGAGCAGTAGTCAATCTAGCTTTCAACTCTTGAAAACTTTTCTCACAAACATCAGACCATTGAAACTTAGCCTTCTTCTGAGTCAGCTTAGTCAATGGTGAGGATATGGATGAAAATCCCTCAACAAACCTCCTATAGTAATCAGCCAAACCTAAGAAACTCCTTATGTCGATTGGAGAGGTGGGTCGGGGCCAGTTCTTAACTACCTTAATCTTTTGAGTATCAACTTGAATTCCATCACTAGATATAATATGGCCTAGGAATGCTACAGACTCAAGCCAAAACTTACACTTTGAAAAGTTAGCATACAACTCCTCCTCCTTAAGAGTTTGAAGGACAATCCTAAGGTGATTAGCATGCTCACTCTTACTTCTAGAGTAGACCAAAATATCATCGATAAAGATAATTACAAACGTATCTAGGTATGGCTTGAATACCCAGTTCATGAGGTCCATAAAAGCTGCTGGAGCATTTGTCAATCCAAAAGACATAACAAGAAACTCAAAATGACCATAGCGGGTTCGAAAAGCTGTCTTCGAGATGTCACATTCTCTCACTTTCAACTGGTGATAGCCTGATCTGAGGTCTATCTTAGAGAAGCATGTGGCACCCTGAAGTTGGTCAAATAAATCATCTATTCTGGGGAGAGGATACTTGTTCTTTATGGTGACCTTGTTTAGTTGTCGGTAATCAATACACATTCTAAGGGACCCATCTTTCTTTCACACGAATAAGAGAGGAGCGCCCCAAGGTAAGACATTTGGCCTAATAAATCCCTTATCTAGGAGGTCTTTCAGTTGTTCTTTCAATTCTTTTAACTCAGCAGGAGCCATCCTATAAGGAGGAATGGAGATAGGTTGTGTATCAGGAAGGACATCAATACCAAAGTCTATCTCTCTATCAGGAGGGATTCTGGGTAGATCCTCAAGAAAGACTTTAGGAAACTCATTCACAATAGGAACTGACTCAAGAGATGGAGTTTGATCATTAATATTTTTGACTCGGACTATATGATATATACATCCCTTAGATATTAATTTTCTGGCCTTAAGGTAGGAAATAAATTTACCCCTAGGCACTATAGAATTCCCCTTCCACTCTAAGATAAGCTCGTTTGGAAATTGAAATTTGACAATTCGGGTCCTACAATCAACTGAAGCATAATAAGAATAAAGCCAGTCCATACCAAGAATCACATCAAAATCAACCATGTCTAACTCAACTAAGTCAGCCATGGTATCCCTGTGATAGATTGACACAGTACAATCTCTATAGACCCTCTCAGCTAAGATAGACTCACCAACAGGAGTAGACATGCTGAAAGGCTCAAGAAGACACTCAGGAATGATTTCAAATTTACTAGCCAAGTAAGGAGTCACAAAAGATAACGTAGCACCCAGATCAAGTAATGCATACACATCAAAAGAAAGGACTCGGAGCATACCAGTAACAACATCGGGTGCATTCTCCTGGTCTTGGCGACTACCCATAGCATACAGACGGTTGGTTCCCCCACTTGCACTTGAAGCTGCACCTCTATGATTACCTTTATTCTATGGAGCTGCAGAAGAAAACTGAGCTCTACTATTTCCATCTCCCTGTCTCTTTGAAGGACACTCATTCTGGAAGTGACCTATCTTTCCACATCCATAGCAAGTATTGGTACCCATACGACACTCTCCCAAATGGAGCCTCCCACATCTAGCACATGGTGGTTTCCCTTTAGAACCTTGAGCCACACTTAATTGGGACTGAGAACCCTGAGATCGGAAGTTTTAGTGACTTAGCGACCTCTGATCATACCTGGTATTAGGTGTAAAAGCATTTGTTGGGGAAGGTGCATAATTGGAAGACCTTTTTTGAAAGAAAGACTTGTTACCCTTCCCTTGCTTCTGCTCGTTCTCATGCCCAGCAGACTTAGCCTTCTTGCTTAGGTGTTCCTCTCGGTCCTTTTTCTTGTCATCCTCAACCTGTTGAGCATACACCATCAATCTAGAAAAATCCATGTCAGAAATCATTAGCATTGCCTTACATTCTTTCTTTACATGTTTGCCTAGGCCAGAGACAAACTTCCTCATCTTAGACCTCATATGAGGAATCATTTCTGGGGCATATTTGGACAATTGAATAAACTTCAAACTATACTTTTTCACAATCATACTCTCTTGCTTGAGGTTCACAAACTCCTCAATTTTTCTTCACGTAGCTCTTGGAGAAAGAAGTTATCAAGAAATGCTCTTTCAAACTCATCCCAAAGAGCAGGCTCTGCATCCTCACCTCTACTTTCTTCCCACTGGTTATACCAGACATTTGCCACATCCTTGAGTTGATAATACACCAACTCAACCCCCTCGATCTCTGTAGTATGCATCGCTTTTAGTATCTTCCACATCTCATCAATGAAATTTTGGGGGTCTTCATCAACGTTGGAACCCGTGAAGACCGGCGGATTCATTCTCAAAAAATCTCTGATCCTCATGGCAGCAGACGGCTCTTGATAACTAGAGCTAGGAGTTGGTGAACTCTGGCTACTATTTTGAGCAGCCACCAACTGGGTGAGCATAGCAATCGCTCCTCGAAAATCTTCCTCAGAAGTAGGAGTGGTCTGAATAGTAGGTACTTGGGGTACCTCAGTAGACCTTGCAGGTCGGCCCCTAGTTCTCCGTGGAGGCATCACTGATGGTGGAACCTCAGTGCTGGCAGCGTTCCTCTGACTAGCTGAACATTTAGGAGGCATGTCTGAAACGTATAAATGCACGAATTAAAAAGAAAGCTTTTATAGAGTTAAACTCTATCGCACGAACTCAGATTATGAAAGAAGTGAAATAATTCCTAATGTCCTATAGCTTCCTAATTATAAGTGTGGTGCATGATACACCCATAAACAAGACTCTACTAGACACAGCTTCATAGACACCCTAGGACTCTTTAACTCTGTGCTCTGATACCAAGTTTGTCACACTCCGAGAGGGTACCCTAGGCGTGGCCGGCACTCGGAAACCAACTCTAGCTTCCGAGAGAACCACTTGGTCTCATTACTCATTTGTTCATTAGCGGAAGACTTAAGAATACTAATGTGGGCTTGTCATAATCAAAGGAAAAATAGATAATTCTTAGAAGAAGTAGTTTCTAAGGAGAACTACTCCGATTACATCATCAAACTCTGTCTATGAAGCCTCTAATACTCTTAGATGGTGCCAATGACATGTCCATGGCTACCTTAAAAGAAATATAATACTCAACAATAATTAAAGGATAAAGAGTTCCTCCGAATACAAGAAGGACTCACCAAATAGCTAAAAAATAATGATCTTCAACGAAACGCCTGTTGAGGATCTCTAACACCTGTATCTGCATTATAAAATGATGCAGGTCGAATGACATCAGTACGTGGAATGTATGAGTATGTAAAATGGCAGGAAGGTAAGGACATATATCAATAAACTCCTCTCGAGAAAACTCAGCTCAAAACTCAACATTATCTCAACATCAATATGTAATGCAAGTTTAAAATATAAAAATAATAGTAATAAGCAATGCTTACTCAGTTGGGAGTTTCTCTAACCGACAACCATCACTTATGAGCTAGCGATGATACAACGAAGCGATGTCGTTACCACATCCATCCAATACCTTTCCAGGGTAAAGGACATCACCATATTGGATCCACTCATCAAAGTCCTCTTTTTGGGACTTAAGAGGCATATCCTCCATCCTACGCTGGCTACGTAGTTCTGGGGTTTGAGTCAATTAAACTCTTACCCAACTCGATGCTCAATACTACTTCCAAAATATGTGCCTATATTAAACTCATCATCTAGTCTCATTGGACTTTAATTTAAATCATCAAACTCTTCTCATTTTACGTTCATCAATCATTATACTTCCAAAAACATCATTTACATCTCATCAAAATATCTTGCTCAAAATATCATTTGCTCAAATTCATTCAAACTCAACTCTTTTGCTTTTTCAAAACTCAATAAAATACATATATAGTATTAATTCATATAACTTTCTTTTTATCAATAAAAATAATAAAAGCCATCATCTTTACTCAAAACATGTGTAAAAATATTCATAAACATCAAATCAATTAGAATTCATGGAAAGTAGCCATGAACAATAATTCCAATAATATGATAGATAACAATAATAATAATATTAATGCATAAATATATCAAACTCAATAGAAGAAGAATTATTTTATTTAGAATTCAAGATTTGGATAAAACTCAACTATAACTCAATTATAATGAATTTAAATATTGGCCGCATGGACGAACTCAATCCAATGCTATAAAAGCCTTACATACCTTAAATCTGAAGCTTTACTCCGAATTAGAACACTCTTGGACCCCTAGCCTTTTCTTCTCGCCGGAGCGTTTTGTGTACTATCCGGAGTATAAGAATCACCGGAGTAGTATTTTTATACTACTAAAACTAAAACTATATTTGAGAAGAAGTATATAGAGAGAAGAGTTGCTTAAGAAAGCTTGATGAATAAAATGAGAAAATAAGGTGGGTATTTATAGGTGGGAAAGAGGGACCTAACAATAAATAAAATAATTATAAAGAAAAATCTGAAAATTTAATGGAATATATTAATGTCATGGATGATGTTAAATAGAGGACAATTTATGTCATGAGTGATGTCAAATGTATCTAGATCTTTCCATGGTAGGTAAGATGAGTTCTTTTTAACAGAATACTCTTTTTCAGAGCTGCGTTTGAATAAGATAAATTCCTTATTAGGATTTGGTGTCTTCATAAGAATTGTAGATATGGAAGTATAGTTTCATATCGTTCAAGAATCAACCAATTTGGAGCAACCTACAGTGAGATATGAATTTTCTTCTATAAACACTCAATTCTGTCACAGTACTATATCTTGCAAAGATTAATTTATTTGACCTACTTATACTCTAAATAATAAGATATTTTCTTCATGAAAGTTGTAGGTAAGGAGTTGTGGTTACCCAGAAATTTGAATCACCTAATTTGGACCAATCTATGAAAAGTTATGCCCAAAATACAGAGGCTGTATTATTTTCATCGAGAATTGAAATACCGATATACAACATTTTAGGGGTTGTTACAATTATAAGAAGAGTTGAATGGGCATGTTGTTAATACTGTGGGGTATTTTGGCCTTAGTATAAGATGTAAACTTGCTTTAGATGTCCCGGTGTCATTTCGATGGACTTAGATCCTGGTAGAATGTGTATCGGACTAGTGTCTGGTAGTTTGGCCTTGGTTAGACGTTACCCTTGCTCTTAAAAATATCTTCATCCATAAATCGATACAATCGTGACTTTCGTGATCAGTCGGCAATATTAGATTTCATGATCGTTGAATTTAGCTCCGGTTTCATTTTTGGCGGCATTTTGGTTGATTCATTTGGGAAAAGATTTTTGGTACTGTTGTATTCTAGTTGGAAAGTAGAATGTTTGGCATCATGGGATAAATTATCTGTGAGCATCCGGTTATCAAGTCCCGGCCTCCGTTCTAAATTATCGGGGAGCATCCGGGTACTCAGCCCCGACCTCTACCAACTTGCTAGTATGACGAGCATCCGGGTACCCAGTCTCGGCCTCAATCATATCGATGTATTACGGCGAGCATCCGGGTACCCAGTCCCGGCCTCGACCACACTTATGTATTATGGCAAGCATCCGGGTACCCAGTCCCGGCCTTGGCCACTTTGAACATTCGGGTGAGCATCTGGGTCACAGTCCCGACCTCAACCCCTAAGTCACCACTAGATCGATTGACTCTTAGAGATTCTGGGTTTGGAAATGATATAGTACTTCGGCTCCTAACATCTCAGATTCTTGGTTCCTAGCCTTGGTAGTTGTAGCTATTCTGTGTACTTGGCGGGCTTATGGGGGTTCATCTGGGTTTTTATTTAACTTGCGCATGAATGTCCCAGTTGGGCTTATGGGGGCCCAGTTGGGTATAGTTAGCTGTAGTTTTCATAGGTAGTACTCTTTTCCCTTTTGATGTTTATGTTGACTCTTATTTAGGCTATTCTTTTTTTTATATATTATTTTTACCTTTTCTGCTCAGTCGGCCTATGATGCCTACTGGGTACCTGTTGTCTTCGTACTCATACTATACTCTGCATCTACTTTCTTGATGCAGGACCGAGCACCAGCTATCGCCATGGATAAATCGAGCCTGTTGCAGTCAACTTCGGAGACTAGGGTGAGTACTTGGCATTTTTAGATCATTCATGTCTCCTTCAGCATGGATGGCCCGTCTTTTGCCTTCGAGACTAGCCAGTGGTTATATATATTTTTGGTCCACTTTCGGGACTTGTACTCGTATTTTATTTTGTAGCAGCTCTGTACTTGTGACTTCTAGGTTCTGGGAGGGATCTTTAGTTGTGTAAAACATGTTTTGGGTTACTTCCGCTTACTCATTCTGTTTACTTTTATAATTCGATACTCTTATTTAGTTTCTGTCCTCAAACCCATTATTTGAAGTTTTGGGTTGACGGGTTGGCTTACCTACTAGAGGATTATAGTAGGTGTCATCATGACCTGATGAAAAATGGGTCGTGACACAAGATTACTTACGACGATAAGATAATTTTCATATCAAAATGACCAGTCCATATAGTATCTATATACCAATAGGAATAACTTATAAAGATTACAAAGCAGAATATTTTACTGCTTATATAGATAACGGATCAGGAATATGCTGTTGTAGACCAAAAGTATTCCCCAAAGAATACCATCAAGAATTACTCATTACTAAGGGAAAAAATATATCTAATAATATCGTAACAATGTCTAAAGGCATTGCTCAACCGATCATACTACTAGGATATTTTCTAATAAAATATCCTCCATTTTATTTCCCTAATATTGGACAAGATATTCTATTAGGAAATAACTTTTTAGAAATGTTTCATACTGTTTTATATGATAGAGTTTTATTTCAAATAAAATTCAAAACTCCTTGCGAACATATTATTATGGTAAAACGATTTAAAACTGCTTACTCCAAAAGATTATCTATTCACTTTAAACCCCGCACAGCCCAGCGTGGTGATATAGGATATAAAGATAAACCGATGTTTCCAAAAAGTACTCCTTTACTTCAATATGATACGGATTGGGACAACCCTCAAACAATAAATAAATAATCTAACAACTTGTTAGAATATCAAATAACTTTTAATAAATTAGAAGAAAGTTTAGATATGATTAAACAAAAGCTAGAACAATGTTTTTCAGAAAATCCTTTAGAATTTTGGGATAAAAATAAGATAGAAGCCAAGTTAGAAATGAAAGATAAAGATAATGTTATTAGAGTAAAACCAATTAGATACAACCCCAATGACCAAGAAGAATTCCAAAGACAGATTAAGGAATTATTAAGTCTTAGAATAATAAGACCTAGTAACTCTCCTCATAGCTCACCAGCCTTTATGGTTAAAAACCATGCAGAGATAGTACGAAATAAATCAATAATGGTTATTAATTATAAAAACTTAAATAATAATACTACATTTGATGGATATTTCCTACCACATAAAGAAAGCCTAATTAATAGAACTACTAACAAAAAGATATTTTCTAAGTTTGATTGTAAAAGCGGATTTTGGCAAATAAAAATGACAAAAGATAGTATTCATTATACTGCATTCTCTACCCCGCAAGGGCAATATGAATGGTTAGTTATGCCATTTGGATTAAAAAATGCCCCACAGATATTTCTAAGAAAGATGGATAATATCTTTAAAGATTATGACTATATATTTGTCTACGTTGATGATATTTTAGTTTTGTCTGACAGTTTTGAAGAACACCTGATTTACCTAAATAAGTTTACTAACTTATGCTTAGAAAATGGATTAGCACTTTCTAAAAAGAAAGCAAGCTTATTAAAAATTATTGACGGATATGGTATAAAATTACAAAGGCATATCATCGAAAAAATATCTATTTTCCCAGATAAATTAGTCGATAAAAAGCAAGTACAAAGCTTTTTAGGAATACTCAACTATGCTTCGGATTATATTCAAAATTTGGCTGAACTAAGAAAGCCATTTCAAGAATTATTAAAAAAGGATAAGAGCTTTGAATTTAACGAAGTCTTAATGAAAAAAGTAAAAGATATTAAATCCTTTTGTAAAATTTTATCGAAATTACAATTACCAAAAGATAGTGAAGATTTAATTTTAGAAACAGATGCTTCAGAATAGTGCTGGAGCGGAGTATTAAAAAGATAGATTATGGTTTTAATAAAAATAAGATAGGAGAAAGTCTATGTAAATATTGTTCCGGAACCTTTTCAGATACACAAACTAGATATTATATTAATGAAAAAGAATTGTTACCCGTAGTAAAAAGTTGTCAAAAATTATATTACTTCTTACTACTAAAATGATTTACTCTTAGAACTGATAATACTCAAGTAAAGGCTTTTGTTCATAACAATCTTCCGTCAAAACGGGAATATAAATGATTTATTAGATGGCAAATGCTTTTGTCCGAATACTCTTTTGATATTGATATTATTTGTACTGATAAAATTATTGCAGCAGATTTTCTTACCAGAGATGGAAGAAATAAAAACCCATCTCCAAGAAATTGATAAAGGCTTCACAGATATACAAACAACTATTTCTGATATAATCGAAATAGCCAATTTCGATTGCGACCAACAGATTGCTGATAAATTACTCAGTATATGTGCTTGAATAACTTCCAGGATGGGTCACTGTAGTGACGCACATGATACTATTACAAATTTGATAAAAATTCAAAAAGATGATACCTCTACAACAGAGACACAAACAGATATGTATAATAAAATATCTTTCGGACCCCAGAGACCTCAAAAAGGAATTACATTGGGAACAATGAAGGAGAAGTTTGATAAATTACTCCTCTTTGATGGTGAAAATCAGGAAAAGATAATGAGAGATTTATTTTCTCTCAAGACGATACCAAGTTGATACATTGATTGTACTGGAATATACCCCAGAATTAATTATCTACAAGATTCTTCTCCTCAAGAGATTAGATATTGGTATAATTTCAGAGTTGTTAATTCCATTTATTTAACAACTCCCAACTTTCTCAAAATTAGCCGATTACCATCTTGGGTTCAAGATGGCATAAAAGATTGTTATTTGAATAATCCCATGATTATGGTGAAAGATATACTGGTCCTTAAGTTTATTTCTTCTGGACCTGATTATTATAAAGAAGAAAGATACCCTGCATATCACTTTATGCAAATTGGCAAAGCCGATGATTTTAATATTATTAATAATTATCAAGAAAGATCTTTTGTATGCGAGTTCATTACCGACGAGCAATCGTTTTAAGAATAGTTCTTCAAAACATGGAACATAGTTTCAAAAGAGGATTCAAGACCTATGGAGGAACGAAAATACACTCCTACATTATGATTGCCCCTGCTAAAACTACACCACCATCGGCAAAAAGATATATGCAAACCAAGATAGATCTGATTAATAAGAGAATTATTAGATCAAGTCCACAGGCACAACAACGATTATGTGAGATGCGAAATCACGCCAAAGGGACGTGTAAATTTTGTTCTCCAAAAAAGAAGATAATTGAAGATGACATGTCAACATCCTCCGAATAAAACAAAGACAGATGGACGGATAGAAGAAGATAAGGAAGAAAAAAGAAGATGGATAGAAGTCAAAAATAGAAGATGATAAAGATAAGATAAAGGACATGATAGCGACATATATCTAACTGATGGCGAACGATAGCTAACTTTTGTCATAAAGTTGAAGAAGAATACGTAAAGGATAAAGATGACACTTTTGTTATTTTGTAGAAATGTCATTTTTATTTAAATGTTTAGGTATAAAGTCACTATCAAGTCAATGTCAAATATATGTAAATGTATGTTTAAAGTCCGGATAGATTTTAAGTCCGGAGTTGAAGTCTGTTTCCTTCATCTATAAAAGGAGACATTCTGTAAACAAAGAAGGCATCGAGAAATCATCAGCCTTCTTTTTTTTGTACAAACATCTTCTCTATGAATAATAACTAAAAAGTTTGTGAGTATTTTCTGGAGAAAATTTTTATTATTTCTATTAGAATTACTTTTCTTTTATAAAAAGAATAGTCTCCCCTTCCATATCACCCTTACGCCTTAGAGTAGAAAATGAACTAAGGCTGTGCTGAGTTATGCTGAAAGAATGTCAGAGAAGTTATCTGTTTTCAGGTTGGGATTGCAATATCTGGTAAAAGTCTCGACGGATACCCAATGTAATTTTTGTCAAAATGGGATAGGTATGGAAGTGTGTTGGACCCTTATCTTTTTATTCAAGTTAAGGTATTATGCTGTTATAATATTCTATTGCTCTGGAAAATTACTCTAATTCAAAAAATTATGTTAATTTTAGACATAACATATTTCTCCTTAGGAGGCTTTATTTTACTTGTTAAACAAGACGATAATATTATTAGATATGAAAATATACCTACCCAGATACTTGACTTATCGAACCAGCAATTTTCTGGACCCCTTCTCCCCATTGAAAATCGCTGGTTCGATAAGTCAATTATCTGGGTAGGTATATTTTCATATCTAATAATATTATCGTCTTGTTTAACAAGTAAAATTAAGCCTCTTAAGGAGGAATATGTTATGTCCAAAATTAACATAATAATTAAAGTTGAGTAACTTTCAAGAGCATGGTAATATTATAACAGTATGATACTTTAACTTAAATAAAAAGTCAAGGGTCCAACACACTTCCATATCTGTCCCGCTTTGACCAAAATTACACCGGGTATCCGACGAGACTTTTACCGGACATCGCAGTCCCAACCTGAAAATAGATAACTTCTTTATCGTTCCTTCAGCATAACTCAGCACAACCTTAGTTCGTTTTCTACTCTAAGGCATAAGGGTGATATGGAAGGGGAGACTTGTCTTTTTATAAAAGAAAAAAGATTATAACAGTAATAATAATATTTGCTCAAGAAAGTAACTCAAAAACTTCTTAGTTTTTATTAATATCTTGGTAGTGGGGGTATTTTACAAAAGAGAGGAAAGCATTTGAGGTTCTTTTGTGATCAATGCCCCTTCTGTGTTACAAACTGTCTCCTTTTATAGACGAAGGAGACGGACTTCAACTACGTACTTCAAAATTAGAAAATAACTTAATAATGACCTTATACCTATCCTAAACATCTAAAGACTTTTCTATCTTACAAAATGACAAAAGTGTCATCTTCTTCTTATTTTCTACGCATACTGTCCACTTAAAATTATTACAAAATGACAAAAATATTAGCTACTAGTCACTATCATATCTTATTACAAAATGAAAAAATTAGCTATCAGTCGCTTTCATCTTCTTATCTTCTTGCCTTTCGAATCTTATCATCTACGTATCTTCTCAATGAAGACAAAATGTTAGTCACCATCAGTTAGAGATATGTCATTATCATCTCTTTTATCATCTTCTATCTTTGACTTGTTGGCCTTATCTTTTCATCTTCCTTATCTTGTTCTATCCGTTCATCTGTCTTTGTTTTATTCGAAAGATGTTGACATGACATCTTCAATTATCTTTTCCTTCCTTGAGGAGCAGAATTCACATGTGCCTTTGGCATGCTTCCTCATCTCGCACAATCATTGTTGATCCTGGGGGCTAGACTTAATAATACATTTATTAATTAAATTTATCTTTGTTTCCATATATCTTTTAGCTGCCGGCGGAGTGTTCTTTGCCGGGGCAATCAAAATAGAGGAATGTATTTTGGTTCCTCCATAAGTTCTAAATCCGTTTTTGAAGCTGTGTTCCATATTTTGTAACACAATTCTTAATCCAATAGCACGTCTATAATGGATATCTTTGTTGGTGAATCTTTAAAATATCTTTTCTTGAAAATTATTTATGATATTAAAATCATCAGCCTATCCAATTTGCATAAAATGGTAGGCAGGATATCTTTCTTCTTTGTGAAAATCTGGTCCTGTAGAAATAAACTTAAGGACCAAAATATCTTTTACAGTAATTGTCGGGTTATTGAGATAACAATCTTTTACTCCGTATTGTACCCATGACGGTAGTCGACTAATTTCTGGAAAATTTGAAGAAATAAGATGAATGAAATTTATAGCTCCAAAATTATACCAGTATCTAATTTTCTGAGGAGATGTATCTTGTAAATAATTTATTCAAGGTTATATCCCCGTAAAGTCAATATATCTGTTTGGAGTAGTTTTGAGAGAAAATAAATCTCTCATTATCTGTTCTTGATCTCCAATGGCTTGAAATAGCTTATCGAATTTTTCTTTAGATCCCAAAGTAATTCCTTTTTTAGGTAATTGGGGTCTAAAAGACATTTTTTCATACTCATCTTTTTCCTCCGTAGTTGTAGAGGTATTATCATCTTTTTGAGCTTTTATCAAGCTATTAATAATATCATAAAAATCACTGCATTGTCCAATTTTGGATGTTATCTAGGCACATACGCTGATTAATTTGTCAGCAATCAGTTGTTCACAATCGAAATTGGCAATTTTGATAATATCAGAAATTGCTGTTTGAATATCTTTAAATCCTTTATCAATATCTTGAAGATGGTCGTTAATTCTTTCCATCTCTAGTGAGAAAATCTGTTGTAATATTTTTGGTAGTTTGAACAATTTCGATATCGAAGAAATATTCGGATAATAACATTTGCCATCGAATAAATCATTTATATTCCGGTTTTGATGGAAGATTATTATGAACAAAAGCCTTTACTTGAGTATTATCAGTTCTAAGAGTAAATCGTTTAGGTAGTAAGAAGTAATATAATTTTTGACAACTTTTTACTACGGCTGACAATTCTTTTTCATTAATATGATATCTAGTTTGTGTATCTGAAAAGGTTCCAGAATAATATCTATATAAACTTTCTCCTATCTTATTTTTATTAAGATCATAATCTATCTTTTTTAATACTCCGCTCCAACACTGTTCTGAAGCATCTGTTTCTAAAATTAAATCATCACTATCTTTTGGTAATTGTAATTTTGGTAAGTTTTTACAAAGAGATTTAATATTTTTAATCTTTTTTATTAAGACTTCATTAAATTCAAAGCTCTTATCCTATTTTAATAATTCTTGAAATGGCTTTCTTAATTCAGCCAAATTTTGAATATAATCCGAGGCATAGTTAAGTATCCCTAAAAAGCTTTGTACTTGCTTTCTATAGACTAATTTATTTGGGAAAACAAATATTTTTTCGACGATATGGCTTTATAATTTTATACCATTTTCGTCAATTATCATTCATAAAAATTCTATCTCATTTTTAATAAGCTTGCTTTGTTTATAGAAAGTGCTAATCCATTTTCTAAGCATAAGTTAGTAAACTTATTTAGGTGTATCAGGTGTTCTTCAAGGCTATCAGACAAAACTAAAATATCATCAACGTAAACAAATATATAGTCATAATCTTTAAAGATATTATCCATCCTTCTTTGAAATATCTGTGGGACATTTTTTAATCCAAATGGCATAACTAACCATTCATATTGCCCTTGCGGGGTAGAAAATGCAGTATAATGAATACTATCTTTATTCATTTTTATTTGCCAAAATCCTCTTTTATAATCAAACTTAGAAAATATCTTTTTGTTAGTAGTTCTATTAATTAGGCTTTCTTTATATGGTAAGAAATATCCATCAAATATAGTATTATCATTTGATTTTTTATAGTTAATAACCATACTTGGTTTATTTCGTACTATCTCTCCATGGTTTCTAACCATAAAGGCTGGTGAACTATGAGGGGAGTTACTAGGTCTTATTATTCTAAGACTTAATAATTTCTTAATCTGTTTTTGGAATTCTTCTAACGGGGAGAGGGAGTCCAGAAAATTGCTGGTTCAATAAGTCAAGTATCTGGGTAGGTATATTTTCATATCTAATAATATTATCATCTTGTTTAACAAGTAAATTAAAGCCTCCTTAGGAGGAATATGTTATGTCTAAAATTAACATAATTTTTTGAATTAGAGTAATTTTTCCAGAGCAATAGAATATTATAACAACATAATATCTTAACTTGAATTAAAAGATAAGGGTCCAACACACTTCCATACCTGTTCCATTTTGACAAAAATTACATCGGGTATCCGTCGAGAATTTTACCAGATATTGCAATCCCAACCTAAAAATAGATAACTTCTCTGACGTTCTTTCAGAATAACTCAGCACGGCCTTAGTTCGTTTTCTACTCTAAGGCGTAAGGGTGATACGGAAGGGGAGACTATTCTTTTTATAAAAGAAAAGTAATTCTAACAGAAATAATAAAATTTTTCTCCAGAAAATACTCACAAACTTTTTAGTTATTATTCATAGAGAAGATGTTTGTACAAAAAAAAGAAGGCTGATGATTTCTCGATGCCTTCTTCGTTTATAGAATATCTCCTTTTATAGATGAAGGAGACGGACTTCAAACTCGGACTTTAAACATACATTTACATATATTTGACATTGACTTGATAGTGACTTTATACCTAAACATTTAAATAAAAATGACATTTCTACAAAATGACAAAAGTGTCATCTTTATCTTTTACGTATTCTTCTTCAACTTTATGACAAAAGTTAGCTATCGGTCGCCATCATTTAGATATATGTCGCTATCATGTCCTTTATCTTATCTTTATCATCTTCTATTTTTGACTTCTATTCATCATCTTCTTTTTTCTTCCTTATCTTCTTCTATCCGTCCATCTGTCTTTGTTTTATTCGGAGGATGTTGACATGTCATCTTCAATTATCTTTTTTTTTGGAGAGCAAAATTTGCACGTCCCTTTGGCGTGCTTTCGCATCTCACATAATCGTTGTTGTGCCTGCGGACTTGATCTAATAATTCTCTTATTAATCAGATCTATCTTGGTTTGCATATATCTTTTTGCCGATGGTGGTGTAGTTTTAGCAGGGGCAATCATAATGGAGGAGTGTATTTTCGTTCCTTCGTAGGTCCTGAATCCTCTTTTGAAACTATGTTCCATGTTTTGAAGAACTATCCTTAAACCGATTGCTCATCGGTAATGAGCATCTTTTTCTGCAAAGCATACAAAAGATTTTTCTTGATAATTATTAATAATATTAAAATCATCGGCTTTGCCAATTTGCATAAAGTGATATGTAGGGTATCTTTCTTCTTTATAATAATCAGGTCCAGAAGAAATAAACTTAAGGACCAGTATATCTTTCACCGTAATCATGGGATTATTCAAATAACAATCTTTTACTCCTCTTGAACCCAAGATGGTAATCGGCTAATTTCGGGAAAGTTGGGAGTTGTTAAATAAATAGAATTAACAACTCCAAAATCATATTAATATCTAATCTCCTGAGGAGAAGAATCTTGTAGATAATTAATTCTGGGGTATATTCCAGTACAATCAATGTATCGATTTGGTATCGTCTAGAGAGAAAATAAATCTCTCATTATGTTTTCCTGATTTTCACCATCAAAGGGGAGTAATTTATCAAACTTCTCTTTCATTGTTCCCAATGTAATTCCTTTTTGAGGTCTCTGGGGTCTGAAAGACATTTTATTATACATATCTGTTTGTGTCTTTGTCGTAGAGGTATCATCTTTTTGAATTTTTATCAAATTTGTAATAGTATCATGTGCGTCACTACAGTGACCCATCATGGAAGTTATTCGAGCACATATACTGAGTAATTTATCAGCAATCTGTTGGTCGCAATCGAAATTGGCTATTTTGATTATATCAAAAACAACTGTTTGTATATCTGTGAAGCCTTTATCAATTTCTTGGAGATGGGTTTTTATTTTTTCCATCTCCGATAAGAAAATCTACTGCAACATTTTTGTCAGTACGAATATGTCATGCCCCGGGAGGGTACCCTAGGTGTGGCCGGCACTCAAAAGCCATTTCTGGCCTCCAAGCGAACCACCTGGTCCAGTCACACATTCATTTAAACACATTCTCTCAGCGGAAGACTCAATCAATGAAGTACTATTCATAATTTAAGGCCAAAGGCCAAATAACTATCAAATCAACAAACAGTTATAGAAGAACTACTCAAAGGAACAATTCAACATTTCTACACTCCGGTCTATGAAGCCTCTATCAACAATCTAGGAGGTGCCAATGACAAGTCCATGGCTACTAACAATCAAAATACAGGAACAACACAAAACTATATAGGAAACTCAACATCCTCCGGAAACTAGGAGGACTCACCAACTAGCTGGGAGTGTGTGGATCTTCAACGGTGCGCCGGTTGATGATCTCTAGTACCTGTCTATGCATCATGAAACGATGCAGGCCAAATGGTGTCAGTACATGGAATGTACGAGTATGTAAAATGGCCGAATGAAACGAACATCAAGGAAGAATCAAATCAACTCAGAATCTCAACTCAAGAGAAATAACAACTCAATCAAGTGTCCTAAGTCTAAAAGAGAATATGGTTTAGATGGGACCAATCATATACCATTCAACTCAATCTGACTTAGAGTACTATCATGACCTATATGGGAGTTTCTCTTATCCGACAACCATCACTTATGAGCTAGTGAAAGTACAACAAACCAACGTTGTTGCCGTATCCGTTCATACTTTGCCAGGGTATGAATGAATCAACCAATCATGGATCCAATCCAACCAAGTCCTATAATGTCAGGACGAAAATTTTGGGGAAGCATCCGACTTTAACGGTTCAATCCCCTCCTATGTTTGGCGACGTAGTTATTGGGTTCGAGTATGGACTGTACTCTTGCCTAATTCGGTGCTCGATACTCCTCCCAAGACTCAATGCTCATAAAACTCCATCCAATTAACTCAATCAAATCATATCGACAAGTCTCATTACAACCTTATCAACTCATCAACTCTATCACAATCAAACCTCTCCCAATCATACAATCCGATCAATCTCAATCATATTTTTCAAAGTAAATTTAAATGCACATTTATAGCAACATGCAAACATAACCAAACATTTCCTCTATCCATTTAATCAATATTTGATACTCAACACAACTTCAAGGCTTTAAATCAACAATTTAAGATAAGCAACATTATTAGGAAAATAAATAGTGCACATAGTTAAGAAAATCAATAAAACATGTTTAACAACTCGTCTTCATCAACTCATACTCAGAAGAAGGTTCTTTCTAGAAATTCCTTATGTCAACAACATCAACATAACAAGAATCACATTAATGGATGACAAGACTCATTGGGACATAGGTCTATCAAAAAACTCCATTCCTATAGACATTTGACCTCAAAGAAAGAGTAGGGCACATGGGTGGACACAACCCATCCTTTGAGTAGCCTCACACACCTTAGAATAGATTCTTGAAGAAACCTTGTTGTTGGGTCTTCAATGGCAACTTGAAGTCTTGAAGCTCTTGGAGGCAAATCTTGTTGAAGAAGATTTGGATAAGAAGAGAGAAGAGGGGAATTTTCTAGGGCTTTTAGAGAGAGAGAGAGGCTGAAAATATGGTCCAAAAACGTTCAAGGCTTGATACATATATAATTTGGGATAATTCCCAAATTGCCCTTTCTCCAAATTCTAAAAAATAGGCTAAAAATGCTCTTGGCGCGATAGTGGCGCATCACATCATTGTAGCGCCAGGTCGATTAGGCCTAAAACCTGCACACCTGTTAGTGGCGCGCCGCGCCAAGGACCAAACTACTGAGGCATGTTCTTGGCGCGATAGTGGCGCATCGCGCCCATACAGCACCAAGGCCATATTTTTTAGGTTCTGGAAAATAGGCTTGAAAACCCTGAACACCTCATAGTAGCGCGCCGTGCCAGGGACCAAACTACTGAGGCATGTTCCTGGAGCGATAGTGGCGCATAGTGCCACCGCGGCGCCAATCCCAGATTCCCAGCAGTTGCAGCCTAGGCCTAAAATTTCGGTCGTGCTAGTTTGTCTTAGGATCGTCATATCTTTTGACTCCGAACTTCAAAAATTACATTCATGGTGGCGTTGGAAAGAAGACTCGATGACCTTTAATTTAATAGGTCGTGGGCTACCCATATTGTCGTCTTTCAAAAGATAGTGTCATTAGAAGTCGACCCCTTAAACGAATTCATCCAAAAACTTAGCCACGACGAACCTTTTGGACTTAGCTTGGTCCTAGGGGTCCTTTATGACCCCACATCACCTCCAACACTCTTCAATTACTCAGGGACTCATCTTAACTCAAGCATATACTTCACAATAAATGAGTTCGACCCTACACATATACAAGAAAAGTTCGAATCTTAGGGAAAATTTTTGTGGGGTATTACAATATCTCCCCCTTGGGATCATTCATCCTCGAATGACGAGTAAACCAAGAATGGAAATCGAGGTACAAATCACAATCAGAATCCAGTCAATCAACCAATCAATTCTCAATTAACTTACTATCCAAACTCAAAATGCATAAACGAATTCAAGTCAAGGAAATGGACATTATCTTCAATATTCTCATCAGTAGACACGAATAGATGTAGATATTTAGATTTCACATCTTCCTCCGCTTCCCATGTGGCTTCCTCAACAAACTGATTTCTCCACAGGACTTTAACTGAGGCGATCTCTTTGTTCCTCAATTTGCGGATTTGGCGATCAAGAATTTGGATCGGGACCTCTTCATAGGATAAGCTATTCTTAACTCCAATACTATCAATGGGGACTACCAACGAGGGATTACCTAAACACTTCTTCAACATCGAAATGTGAAATACCGTCTGAATAGAGGCTAGCTCTGAGGGTAACTCCAACTCATAGGTAACACTCCCAATCCACCTCGAAATCCGGTAAGGACCAATGTATCGAGGACTAAGCTTCCCCTTCCTTCCAAACCTCATGACCCCCTTCATGGGTGGTACTTTCAAATACACCCAATCATCCACCTCAAAATCTAAATCTTTCCTCCTCACATCGGTGTAAGATTTTTGGCAGCTTTGGGATGTCTTTAGCCTATCTTGAATAACTCTCACCTTCTCCATGGCTTGGTGAACAAAATCAGGCCCAATCAACTCAACTTCACCAACTTCAAACCATCCAATTGGCGATCTACACCTCCTCCCATACAAAGCTTCATAAGGAGCCATTTGAATGCTTGCATGATAGCTATTGTTATATGCAAACTCTATGAGAGGTAAGTGGTCATCCCAATTTCCTTTAAAGTCAAGTACACATGCCCTCAACATATCCTCCAATGTCTGGATGGTGCGCTCTGCTTGGCCATCCGTCTGGGGATGAAAGGCCGTACTAAGGTTCACCTTTGAACCCAGTCCCTTCTGAAAGGATCTCCAGAATTGGGAAGTGAATTGAGCTCCTCTGTCTGAGATGATAGACAAAGGGACTCCATGTAATCTGACTATCTCCTGAATGTATAATATTGCATAATCTTCTGCGGTGTTAGTAGTCTCAACTGCCAAGAAGTGAGCTTATTTCGTCATTCTATCCATAATCACCCAAATGGAATCATGTTGCTTTCGGGACCTCGGTAGACTTGTAATAAAGTCCATGTTGATCATCTCCCACTTCCATTCCAGAATTTCTATATTTTGAGCTAAACCACATAGCCTTTGATGCTCAACCTTCACCTATTGGCAATTTGGACACTTGGAAACAAATTCCACAATGTCTCTGTTCATCCCACTCCACCAATAGATTTCCCTCAAGTCATGGTATATTTTTGTAGAGCCCGGATGAATAGAGTATTTAGAACTATGCGCTTCAGCCATAATCCTCTCTCAAACATCATCGACATTAGGCACACACAATCTATTTTGGTACCTCAACACACCATCTCCCCCTTTGGTAAAAACCATTACCTTTTGTTTGTGAACAACTCCCTTCAATTGGAGAAGGATGGGATCTTGGTCTTGTTTCTCCTTTACCTCGGCCACAAGTGAGGATGTAGACCCATCGTGAACAGTAACTCTGCCTTCATTGTTCTCTTCCAGACGAACTCCCAATTGGGCTAATCTATGTACTTCCTTTGCTAATTCCCTCCTTCCCTCCTCTATATGGGTAGTGCTACCCATAGACAACCTACTAAGAGCATCAGCAACAACATTAGCTTTACCTGAATGGTAGAGGATGCTCATATCATAGTCTTTGAGTAGTTCGAGCCACCTCCTTTGCCTCAGGTTGAGTTCCTTCTGGCTAAAGACGTATTGTAAGCTCTTATGATCGGTGAACACATCAACATGCACTCTATACAAGTAGTGGTGCCAAATTTTAAGGGCAAATACCACAGCTGCCAGTTCAAGGTCATGAGTTGGGTAATTCCTCTCATGAACCTTGAGCTGTCTTAAATCATAAGCTATCACCTTCCCCTTCTGCATCAGTACACAGCCCAACCCAACTCTAGATGCATCACAATAGATCACAAAACCTTCTATTCCATCGGGCAAGGTTAGAATAGGAGCAGTGGTTAGCTTGGTCTTCAATTTCTGGAAACTCTCCTCATAAGCATCGAACCATTGGAACTTAGCCTTCTTTTGGGTCAGCTTGGTCAATAGTGATGATATGGATGAGAATCCCTCTACAAACCTTCGGTAGTAGCCGGCCAAACCCAAGAAGCTCCTTATCTCTGTTGGGGATGTGGGTCTGGGCCAATTCTTCACTGCCTCAATTTTCTGAGCATCAACCTAAATACCATCTCCAGATACAATGTGGCCTAGGAAAGCCACTGATGCAAGCCAAAATTCACACTTGGAGAACTTTGCATACAATACCTGGTCCTTCAGAGTTTGCAAGACGACTCTAAGATGATGGGCATGCTCCTCTTCATTCTTGGAGTAAACCAAGATATCATCTATGAATACAATCACAAACATATCAAGGTATGGTTTAAATACTCGATTCATGAGATCCATAAAAGCTGTGGGGGCATTAGTCAACCCGAAGGACATCACCAAGAACTCAAAGTGGCCATAGTGGGTCCGAAAAGCTGTCTTTGGGACATCACACTCCCTCACCTTTAACTGATGGTAGCCCGATCTTAGGTCTATCTTTGAGAAACAGATGGCACCCTGAAGCTGATCAAATAAATCATCTATTCTGGGGAGAGGGTATTTGTTCTTTATGGTAAACTTGTTCAACTGCCTATAGTCAATACACATTCCAAGGGACCCATCTTTCTTTTACACAAATAGGACCGAAGCACCCCATGGTGAGACACTCAGCCTAATGAATCCCTTATCTAACAAGTCCTTCAACTGCTCATTCAACTCCTTCAACTCAGCCGGAGCCATTCTATAGAGAGGGATTAAGATAGGCTAGGTATCAAGAAGAACATCAATCCCAAAGTCGATCTCCCTATCAGGAGGGACTCCAGGTAGATCTTCAGAAAAGACATCCGGAAACGCATTGACAATTAGAACCGACTCGAGGGATGGGGACTCGACATTGTCATCTTTCACTCGGACAATGTGATAGATACACCTTTTTGAGATTAGCTTTCTGGACCTAAGGTAGGAAATAAACTTACCCTTAGGCACAACAGGACTACCCTTCCACTCTATGACAGCCTCATTCGGGAATTTGAATGTGACAATTTGAGTCCTATAATCAATAGAGCCATAACATACATAAAGCCAGTCCATGCCAAGGATCACATAGAAATCGACCATGTCCAACTCAACCAAGTCAGCCAAGGTATCCCTGTGATGAATTGACACAGTGCAATCTCTATAGACTCTCTCAGCTAAGACAGAATCACCGACAGGAGTAGCTACATTGAAAAGCTCAAGAAGACATTCAGGAATTTTATTGAATTTACTAGCCACGTAAGGGGTCACAATAGATAGCGTGGCACCCGGATCCATCAAAATATAATAGTCAAGAGAAAGGACTCAAATCATACCCGTCACAATATTTGGAGAGTTCTCCTGATCTTGATGACTACCCATGGCATATAGTCAGTTTGTACCTCTGCTCGTACTTGAAGAAGCGCCCCTCTGATTACCTCTAGCTGGTGGTGCGGTGGTAGAATAGTGGGCTCTGTTCCCCCATGCTAGACACTCTTTTTGAAAATGGTCTATTTGGCCGCATTTATAACAACCAACCCTTCCCGCTCTACACTCTCCCAAGTGGAGCTTACCACACTTGACGCATGGTGGCTTCCCTTGCGAACCTTGACCCATGCTAGCTTGGGATTGAGAACCCTGGGTCTGAAATTCTGGCAACTCTTCCCCTGCCGATCATACCTGTTCTGCGGCATAGGTGCACTGGCGGTAGATGAGGCATAGTTGGAAGGCCTCTTCTGGAAGAAGGACCTATTGCCCTTGTTTTGCTTCTGTTCATTCTCCTGCCCAGCTGACCTGTCCCTCTTGCTCAGATGCTCCTCTTTTTCTTTTCTCTTCTCATCCTCCACCTGTTGAGCATACACCATTAATGTTGAAATATCCATATCGGAGATTAACAATGCCGTTTTGCACTCCTTCTTCACATGTCTTCCCAAACCGAAGACAAATTTCCTTATCTTCGACCTCACATTTGGGATCATCTCTGGAGCATACCTGGACAGCGAGATGAACTTCAGGCTATACTCCTTAACAGTCATGCCTTCTTGTTTCAGATTCACAAACTCCTCTACTTTTGCTTCCCTCAATTCTCCGGGAAAGAAGTGGTCAAGAAAGGCTCCCTCGAATTCATCCCACATAGCAGGTTCAGCATCCTCACCTCTACCTTATTCCCATTGGTTATACCAAATGTTAGCCACATCCTTGAGTTGATAAGACACCAACTCAACCCCTTCAATTTCCATAGCATGCATAGCTTTCAGAATTTTCCACATCTCAATAATAAAATTTTGGGGATCTTTATCAACCCTAGAACTCGTGAATGCCGGCAGATTCATTTTCAAAAAGTCTCTAATTCTAGTGGTAGCAGACGGCTCTTGGGAACTAGAGCTAAGAGTCGGCGAACTCTGGTTACCATTCCGGGCAGCCACTAATTGAATGAGCGTAGCAATCGCCCCTCGAAATTTTGCTTCTGAAGTGGGTGCAGGTGGAGTAGCAGGCACTTGGCGTGTCTTCTCATATCTTACGGGTCGGCCTCTAGCCCTCAATGGGCGTACCTCTAACTGGGGCATCTCTAGGTTATCAATATTCCTCTGGCTAGCCGTATGTTTAGGAGGCATTATTTGTAACTTATAAACGCATGAATTAGAAAGGAGTTTTATAGAGTTTAACTCTATCGCACGAATTCAGAGTATGAAAGAAGTGAAACAATTCCTAATGTCTTATAGCCTCCTGATTATAAGTGTGGTGCACAACACACCCATAAGCAAGACTCTACTAGACACGGCTTCATAGACTCCCTAAGACTCTTGAACTCTGGGCTCTAATACCGTGTTTGTCACGCCCCAGAAGGGTACCCTAGGCATGACCGGCACTCGAAAGCTATTTATGGCCTCCAAGAGAACCACCTGATCCAGTCACACATTCATTTAAACACATTCTCTTAGCGGAAGACTCAATCAATGAAGTACTATTCATAATTTAGGGCCAAAGGCCAAATAACTATCAAATCAATAAATAGTTATAGAAGAACTACTCAAAGGAATAATCCAACATTTCTACACTCCGATCTATGAAGCCTCTATCAATAATCAAAGAGGTGCCAATGACAAGCCCATGGATACAAACAATCAAAATACAGGAACAACAAAAAACTATACAGGAAACTCAACATCCTCCGAAAACTAGGAGGACTCACCAACTAGCTGGGAGTGTGTGGATCTTCAATGGTACGCCGGTTGATAATCTCTAGTACCTGTGTCTGCATCATGAAACGATGCAGGCCAAATGGAGTTAGTATATGGAATGTACGAATATGTAAAATGGCCGAATGAAACAAACATCAAGGAAGAATCAAATCAACTCGGAATCTCAACTCAAGAGAAATAACAACTCAATCAAGTGTCCTAAGTCTAAATAAGAATATGGTTTAGACGGGACCAATCACATACCATTCAACTCAATCTGACTTAGAGTACTATCAAGACCTATATGGGAGTTTCTCTTATCCGACAACCATCACTTATGAGCCAGTGAAAGTACAACAAACTGACATTGTTGCCGCGTCCATTCATACTTTGCCAGGGTATGAACAAATCAACTAATCATGGATCCAATCCAACTAAGTCCTATAATGTCAGGATGAAAATTTTGGGGAAGCATCCGACTTTAACGGTTCAATCCCCTCCTATGTTTGGCGACGTAGTTATTGGGTTTGAGTATAGACTGTACTCTTGCCCAATTCGGTGCTTGATACTCCTCCCAAAACTCAATGCTCATAAAACTCCATCCAATTAACTCAATCAAATCATATCGACAAGTCTCATTACAACCTTGTCAACTCATCAACTCTATCACAATTAAACCTCTCCCAATCATATAATCCGATCAATCTCAATCATATTTTTCAAAGTAAATTTAAATGCACATTTATAGCAACATGCCAACATAACCAAACATTTCCTCTATCTATTTAATCAATCTTTGATACTCAACACAACTTCAAGGCTTTAAATCAACAATTTAAGATAAGCAACATTATTAGGAAAATAACATCCTTTATCATAGTCCACATAGTTAAAAAAATCAATAAAATATGTTTAACGACTCGTCTTCATCAACTCGTACTCACAAGATGGTTCTTTCTAGAAATTCCTTATCTCAACAACATCAACAAAACAAGAATCACATTAATGGATGACAACACTCATTGGGACATAGGCCTATCAAGAAACTCCATTCCTATAGACATTTGACTTCAAAGAAAGAGTAGGGCACATGGGTGGATACAACCCATGCTTTGAGTAGCCTCACATACCTTAGAATAGATTCTTGAAGAAACCTTGTTGTTGGGTCTTCAATGGCAACTTGAAGTCTTGAAGCTCTTGGAGGCAAATCTTGTTGAAGAAGGATTTGGAGAAAAAAAGAGAAGAGGGAAATTTTCTAGGGCTTTTAGAGAGAGAGAGAGGCTGAAAATATGGTCCAAAAACATTCAAGGCTTGATACATATATAATTTGGGATAATTCCCAAATTGCCCTTTCTCTAAATTCAGAAAAATAGGCTAAAAATGCTCTTGGCGCGATAGTGGCACGTCGCGCCATTACAGAGCCAGGTCGATTAGGCCTAAAACCTACATACCTGTTAGTGGCGCACCTCGCCAAGGACCAAACTACTGAGGCATGTTCTTGGCGCGATAGTGGCGCATCGCGCCCTTACAGCGCCAAGGCCATATTTTCTGGGTTCTGGAAAATAGGCTTGAAAACCCTGAACACCTTGTAGTGGCGCACCGCGCCAGGGACCAAACTACTGAGGCATGTTCCTGGCGCGATAGTGGCGCATCGTGCCACTGCGGCGCCAAGCCCAGATTCCCAGCAGTTATAGCCCAGGCCTAAAATTTCTGTCATACTAGTTCATCTTAGGATCGTCATATCTTTTGACTTCGAACTCCAAAAAATATATTCTTGGTGGCGTTGGAAAGAAGACTCGACGACCTTTAATTTAATAGGTCATGGGCCACCCAGATTATCGTCTTTCAAAAGATAGGGTCATTAGAAGTCGACTCCTTAAATGAATTCATTCAAAAACTTAGCCACGACGAACCTTTTGGACTTAACTTGGTCCTAGGGATCCTTTGTGACCCCACATCACCTCCAACACTCTTCAATTACTCAGGAACTCATCTTAACTCAAGCATATACTTTATAATAAATGAGTTTGGCCCTACACGTATACAAGAAAGGTCCGAATCTTAGGGAAACATTTTGGGGGGTGTTACAGAATAATATCAATATCAAAAGAGTATTTGTAATGACCCTAAAGGTTATTTTTTTGGAATTTTTGTAAAATGACCATTTTACCCCTCCCTTTAGATGCCCCGAGTCATTTCTAATTGTTACCGGGTGTTGATTTTTAGAAAATCTCATGAAAAGTTAAGTCCTTGGAAATTTTGAGTTTCATAAGCTTTTTTTTTTTTTTTTTTTTTTTGAGGGAACAGACCCTACACGAGGCTCCCACCTCTCGTGCACAGTCAGGGGTTGAGCATCACCCCCAAGGCTTAACATAAAATAAAACAGAAAAATACAAGGAGGGGGACATAAACCTTACCTCCGATCCTACGTTGGTTCATAAGTCGGCTAACCTATTAAGGTCGGCTAACTCATCCCCGTAGCAAAATGAGCTATCTATAACTAGAAAGCAGTAAACCTATAAGAGGACTCCTCCCGATACAAGTCGACTAAGAAAGCATAAATGAGGGAGACTCTCCCCTTCCATGAAAAGACAAGAAAGTAACCTACACTAGTCCTATTCAACTATGCTACGTACCATACATAGCTAAATTGAAGAAGAACAAGTATATGAACCTTCTATCTTGCATGGGGTGAAGAAGCTCTTTTCATCTTTGCCCTTTTTCGTCTTGTCGTACAAAGTAAGTCCAAGGGAAGTATGCAACAGCATCGCAATCATGATTATCAACTAAGGAGGATGAAACGAGAATTTTGCAGCTTCTGATGTTCCAGCAGCCTTGGATATTGGAGGGTTCTTGTGTGCCTGCACAGAATCCACGAGGGCTGTTGCAGGTGTTGTATCATGGTATTTGTTGGCTGCATCTACAAGTGTACACTTTGTAATCCCTGCATCTGCAAAGAAAAACAACCCTTTTGCCACTGCTGTTGCTGTATCTGTAGCCCATCTGTTGCAGGTTTGTCTTGATGTTGCTTTATATTCTAGTGAGTGGTTGTATGCTGAAGTACTTGTTCTTTGGGATTGTAGTTGTGTATTGTACCTGCACAAGTAAAAGAACAAGAAGAAAAATACCTCCAATACTTCTGCACAGCAAACACTGTGCTGTGGTTCTGCAGGTCCATTGTGGACTTGTAGTTTGTCCTTGTATGCTGCATGTTGTTGGAGTTTTTGTGTGTTGTGGCTTGTAACCATGTCCCCAACTGTAACATGCTTTAATGTATCTCCAGATACCTGCAAATGCATAGAGACAAGCCAACAAGACCAAAAACAAATAGACACCAACCTCCTCATTATGCTTACGTCGGTTAACTTGTTCAAGGTCGCTCGACTAATGTTTCCAATTATCCATTTGAGGTGGAACTTCTTGAGCCTTGTAGTTACTGTATTTTCTGTGTTCTTGCAACATTTGGAAGCCTTTTGGACAAGCTGGAATCTCCAAGAAGTGAATTGCTCCATTTGAAGACTTAAGTCGGCTAACTTTTTCAAGGTCGCTCGACTAACGTCTCCAATTATCCGTTTGGGATGAAACTTCTTGGGATTTGTAATTACAGTATTTTCTATGTTCTGGCAACATTTGGAGGCCTTTTGGACAAGCTGGAAGCTCCAAGTAGTGAAGTGCCTCATTTGGAGAGTTAAGTCGGCTAACTTTTTCAAAGTCGCTCGACTAACGTCTCCAATTATCCATTTGAGGTAAAACTTCTTGGGCTTTGCAAATACTGTATTTTCTGTGTTCTTGCAACATTTGGAGGCCTTTTGGACAAGCTGGAAGCTCCAAGTAGTGAAGTGTTCCATTTGGAGACTTAATTCGGCTAACCTTTTCAAGGTCGCTCGACTAACGTCTCCAAATTTCCGTTTGAGCTGAAACTTCTTGGGCTTTGCAACTACTGTATTTTCTGTATTTCTGCCTAGTTTGGAGTCAATTTGATGTTGCATGATGCTTTTGTTGGGGGTTGCAGCTGTGGCCTGTGTTGGTTTGATGACTGTTGCTGCAGCTGTAGTCCATCTGTTGCAGGTATGTCTTGATGTTGCTTTATGTTCTAATGATTTGTTGTATGCTGAAGAACTTGTTCTTGGAGGTTGCAGTTGTGTATTGTACCTGCACAAGTAAAGGAACAAGAAAAATTCTGCACAGCAAAAACTGTGCTGTAGTTTCTCCTTGTATGCTGCAATTTGTTGGAATTCCAAGCTCAGTTGCTGACACTCCAGCACCAGCCCCTTGATGTAAGTTCTGGTTGTATGGAGGAATTCCACAAGCTGCAAGCTCTAAATGGTGAAGTGCTCCATCCTGCCACTGCTGTAATATGCAGCACACATAGCTGGCCCTCCAACTGTGGATTGATATGTTGCATGTGTACAAGTTCCTGCACAGTCAAAAAGTAGAAGGAAAGGAAAGAAAAAGAAAAAGGCTACTCTAATCCTAGGTAGGTAAGATGTAGGGGAGACTCTCCCCTTTACAATGGTCCTAACTGTAGAACCTTCAAAGTGGTTATCACTAGTCATATTGATATCCAATTTGAAGAGTAAGTTAGAACATTGAAGATAAAAATAGTTCAAGGAGGTTGTTTGATCCTTTTTAATCTTTTTCTCCTGAAGCTTGCCATCCCTATCTTGTCCAGCTTGATGTAGCCCTTGGTTTCTTGTGGAAGTTGTTACATATTATAGAATTGTTGAGTATTGTCAAGCTTATGGCTGTGCTTAGAAAGAGTATCTGCAACAAAATTGGCTTCTCTGAATACATGTTTGCAATGAAAGTAGTCTAGTAACTGGACTAAATTCTGAAGTTCTTCCATGTATTTGTGTATGCTCCATGGAGGCTTGATATCTTGCTTCAACCACATAGTCAAAAGTTCTGAGTCCACCTCCAGTACCACTCTACTATAACCATGTTGAAGACACCAAAGGATGCCCATAGTAGCTGCCTGTACCTCAGCTTGATTGTTGGTTCCATGTCCTAATGGAGTTGCAAATGCATATATCAAGTTACCCTTGTGGTCTCTCAATATTCCCCCTGCTCTAATCTTCCCAGGGTTGTCCAATGCACTCCCATCAGCATTCAACTTTACTATTGAAGGTGGAGGTCTGATCCACACAACTTTGATCACTTTAGTGTCATGTTGGCAATTTTCTACCATCAGAACCAGATCATTCCAACTCTTAGGCCACTTAATGTAAGGATAGACAGTGCTTATCAGCATGTACAGGTCCTTAGTAATGGAGAACTTAACTCTAGTAGAACTAGATTTCTTTCCTCTATATTTGCTTGCACATCTATTCTTCCATATATGCCAGCAAACAAAAATAGGAGTTGCCTGCAACATGAGCTTATGGACTGCATTATTGGGCTTAGAAGTCCACCACTTCATCAGGATGTTTCTCAGAGGCCAGTTGTCTTGCAAGATTCCCCAAGATCTGGAAAATTGCTGCCAAATATGTTTTGCTAAATTTCCAGAGGCAAATATATGGTCAATAGTATCCAATCCAGGCCTGTAGCAACAAGAGCATTCTGCTGGTTCAGCTCCAAATTGAACTAGTTTTTCATTGGTTGGAAGTTTCAATCTGAGTGCTCTCCATAGTAAAAAGGACACCTTGAAAGGGATGTTAGTGTGCCAAGTGCAACTATCAGTCAAGCTCTTACATTTGTGCTTTCTAACTTGTTTCCAAGCAGATTGGGAAGTGAAATTACCATGAGATGTTAGTTTCCAGCATGCTTTATCAGCTATGTTGGGATGATAATATACCTTAGTGTTAAGGATCTGAAACACAAGCTGAGGAGGGGCATATTTTCTGATTTTCTGCATATTCCATTCCCCATTCATAAGGTATTCAGAGACTGTAGTATTATTGAGCCTAGGTAGATAGTTATTGTGATAAGCAAGGGGTCCAATACCCATCCAATCATCCCACCAAAAGCTGCATGTACCTGAATTGATATGCCAATGTATATGAGGCTCAATATTAATTTTATTTGCCATCATATGCTTCCACATAAGAGATTGACCTGTGTTCCATTTTTTTATCACCGGATGTGCTCTTTGGCAATACTTAGCCTTTAAGAATTCTCCCCATAAAGTCTTCTTGGATCTAAAAGTCCACCACTGTTTGTATTGTAAGGCCAGACACACATCTTGTATGTTTTTCATACCAATACCCCCTTCCTCCACAGGGTAGCTGAGTGTCTCCCAAGAAGCCCAGTGGTACTTCCTCTTTTCTTTGTCCCATCCCCAGAAAAAATCTGCCATAAGGGCTTTAATTTGTTTGAGGGTAGTGACTGTAGGGATGATTGCTGAAAGCAGGTGAATTGGAAGTGATTGCAACACTGATTTGACAAGAGTAGCTCTTCCCCCATAGCTCAATATTTTGGCCTGCCATCCTCTAATCTTGGAGATCACTTTGGATACCATACTAGTAAAGTAAATGATCCTTTGACGCCCAATATATAAGGGACATCCTAAATATGTAATAGGGCCATGAGTTGATTTGAAACCAGTGATAGAAGTGACCCTCTCATTAGTAGCTGGATCAGTATTCAAAGGGATCATACATTGACTCTTGTCTTTGTTAACAAGCTGTCCTGATGTATGTTCATACAACTGCAGAGTCTTCATGATCAACTTGAGAGAATACTTAGAGGTTGAGGTGAAAATAATTACATCATCAGCAAAGCTCAAGTGATTAATTAGAGGACCCTTCTTTTCCATGTGAAAACCTTTGTACAAATAGTGTTGATGAATGTTGTTGAGAAGTCTTGACAGCACCTCAGCACCTAAAATAAATAGGGCTGGAGACAAAGGATCTTCCTGTTTGAGGCCTCTTGTAGAATGAAAGAAACCATGCCTACCTCCATTCACAATAACTGAGTACCAGTTGTTAGCCATTAACCTCCAAACCATGTCAATGAATACTTCTCCAAAACCCATTCTTCTCATCACTAGACATATAAATGACCAAGACACCCTGTCATAGGCTTTGGCCATGTCTAACTTGATAACAACATTGTCTCCAATCTTTGGTTGTTTTATTCCATGAATGATCTCTTGTGCTAACATAATATTCTCAGAGATGCTTCTTCCCTTTACAAAACCAGATTGATTTTCAGAGATTACTTGAGGGAGAATTGGGGCTATTCTGAGGCAAAGGACCTTAGAAATGACTTTATTGGTGAAGTTGCTGAGTGATATAGGCCTGAAATCAGATAGTTTATTAGGATGTTCTACTTTTGGGAGTAGAACCAAACAGGCATGTGTGATGAACTTGGGAATAAACTGTCCACAACAAAAGTACTTCACTAAGTTTAACAAGTCTTCACTAATAATATCCCAGCAGGTATGGAAGAATTTGCCATTAAATCCATCAGGACCTGCTGCAGACACATCACTAAGAGAAAATACAGCAGCTTCCAACTCCTCCTTGGTAGGCATAGCATTAAGAATCTGATTTTGCTGATCTGTGATGGAACAGGGAATGCATTTTAGGATATCTTCATTGATCAAATCCTCTTTTCCAGTAAAGATCTTCTCAAAGTAATCACAGGCAGCAGTTGCTATGTTCTGATCACCTTGAATAGTGTTTCCTTGGTCATCAGTGATTTTATGAATGAGTAACCTCCTCCTCCTTCCTCTGATGATAGCATGAAAGTATTTGGAGTTGGCATCTCCATCCTTAAACCACTGAATCTGAGTTTTTTGTTTAAGGATAGAATGCTCAATCTTCAAATATCTAATGTACTCTGCATTCACTTGATGAAGCTTGTTTCTATTTTCCTCAGAATTATCAAGGATGATATCTTCTTCTGCCTGCTGTACTTTCTCTTCAAACTCTTTAACTGTGGTATATATGTCTCCATATTGTTGTCTTGACCACTTGCTAAGAGTGTTAGCTACCCTCTTAAGCTTCTGGTGGAAAATTCTCATAGGATTTCCTTCCATATGCCTATCCCAACAGGTTTTAACAGTATCCAGGAAAGTATCATTCTCTGTCCAGCAGTGAAGAAACTTGAAGTATTTGATGGGATTACTATGATTATCTTGACATTCAACTAAAAGAGGACAGTGATCTGAACCTGTAGAGGCTAGATGAGTCACAGTAGTCATAGGCATTATCTCTAACCACCTATCATTCACCATGGCCCTGTCCAACCTCTTCCATATTCTAGCATCATTGTCCCTGTTGTTGCACCAGGTGAAGCTTTGGCCATGAAAACCCAAGTCTGTGAGGCCACATGCTTCAATGACACTTATGAATTCAAGGCTTTTGTTCATATTGTAAGGCAACCCTCCAAGCTTTTCCTCCACTTCTGTGATTACATTAAAGTCTCCAACAATACACCAAGGCTTATCTATATCAGCCACCTGCAACATTTTTTCCCAAAGACTTCTTCTCAAGTAATCTTTACACTTGGCATAGACAAATGTAATAATGTGAGAATTGGGGCTAGACACATGTTTAATATCACAAGTGACCTATTGTTCATCCTGGTCTCTAATGTGACAGTCCACATCCTGATTCCAGAATAGCCAAATCTTGTTATTAGGATTATGACAGGCATTATTCATTCTAAGCTGATTTTTGTATTGGTTGATCTATGATTGATGAGCAAATGGTTCAAGAATTGCCAACATAGAGAGGCTATGATAATCCTTGAGTTTTTGGAGTCTATCCAAAGCACCTTGAGTATCAATACTCCTTGCATTCCAGCATATTGTATTCATCATCAAGGTTTCATGGATTTGGACCTTATTTTGATGCCACTCTTACAAGTAGCATTATCTGAACTGGTGAAGATGTCTTGTTTCTTTTTCTTCTTGTTCTGATCTTACTGACCCCTGGGTGATAGACCCTTCTCCTCAGTGACCTGCAGCACCTCCTCCTGTATTGTAGTATCTGTGATATCCTCCAATGCTCTAAAGGGAGAGGCACTAGTTTCCTCATCTTGAGATTGTTCCCTTTGGTCAAGATCCTCTTCATCTTCAGATTGAATAGGTCTGTATTCATCCTCATTGTCATATGATATGGCTTTCTTATCAAGAACACACACTTCAGTAGAACTAGATTGAATTTGAAGAGGTGTCACATGAATCCCTGCTTGTTCATCAACCAACACATAGTTCACTCTGTGTTGTGTTTTTCCAGATAGAGATTTTTTGTGTTTCTGAGCTAACTTTTTCTTCATTGCATACCTCTTCTTCTTACTCAGAGATAGAGTATATTTATTATTCAGGAGCTTAGTAACTGCACCCATATTTCCTTCACATCTATTTGGAGATTCTGCACCTTCCTTATCCATTTCAGTGAGCTGTAACCTGTCTTCTGGAACTTGTTGAATATCATCTTGTTGCCAATGCATAGAGTAACTTATTTCTGCTGGAAGAGTGTTGACAGGGGTTCTAGGATCTTTTCTATGTTCAGCCAAATTTTCCTTCCCCTTGGTTTCCCCTTCCTGCAGATTAGTGGTTTTCTCCTGTATTCCCCCATCCTCACCTTCACAGACTTCATCAGCCACAACAGTAATACCATTTAAGACATTAAAGTAATTAGGGGAGCCATGGGGGTGTGGGAGCATTGAGTCAATACCTGGGATTTTTCCATAGGCATTGTTGCATTCCACATTGTTCACAGCAGTACTTGGTGTACAAATAGCTGTAATATTTTGCTCTTTTTGTTTGTCTGCAGGTCTGCTACTTCCAGTACCATGTAGAACCTGCTGTATAGGCTTATGGGGGATGGGATCTAATGTTGTATGGGGAGTAGGGAGTAAGCTCTGGACTCCAGAGTCTACATTACAAGTTTGGTTAGTACAAGTATTAAATTTAGAGCTATTAACCATACCTACCTGCTGTGGATTTTTCCCTTCTCTGCTGCTGCTGATATTATGCTGGTGGGGTGCTGAAGTTTCCCCTTTTGTCATGTATACTTGTGTTTTATGTTGTTGTGGTTGTTGTTGGTGGTGTTGTTCTTCTTTTTTACCTTTCCTCCTTTGAATTTGCCAACCTGCATGTTCTTGGTCTCTTTTTTCAGCTGCAGCCCTGCTAGTATTTTGTTGTTCCTTACTTTGTTTGTCTTCTTGGTGCTTTAGCTCATTTTTCTGTTGTTCCTTATTCTTGTCATTGCTGTCCTTATCTTTGTGTCTTGCTTCTTCTTCTTGAACTTGCTTTTTCTGCTTATCCTCATCCCTTTTTTAATAGTACAAACATAAATGGTGTGACCTTGATGTTTGCAGTGTTGACAGTAATCTGGCACCCCTTCATATTGAATAGACTGCCACCTTCCTGCTCCATTTTCATCTTCACCATAGCCCATCCATACATGCTGTGGTCTTTCTTTTGTAAGGTCAATTTTTACTTTGACTTTGGCAACACTACCCCTTGTTTTCTTGTAGGTTGCCAAATCCAAGAACAACACCTTTCCAATTGGGGACAGTAAAGGGGTTACCACTTCAAGATGATAACAGTGCCAAGGTAATTCTGGTAATATAGCCCATATAGGAACTAGAGAGGTTTCTTCTTCAGGCTTGAAGGTGGGGGTCCATAGCTGGAGTCTCATAAGCTGTCCATTTATGTACATTTTTCCTTTGGACCATACAGTAGAGTGATCATATTCATTGTCCAAGTCTATGTACAGATGCCTAGAGTTAAAATGAGTAATTTTCACTCCTCCTCTGAGCTCTGTTTGCAAGATGAATTCCTTTCTAATGGTTTCTATCTTAGGCATAGTATTAGTGAATTTTCCTATCAGAGTATACTTACAATCACTAGCCAATTTCACCAAGAAATCTTCTTCTGTAAATACTATAGCTGGATAGCCTTGTTTTGTAGTAATTTTGGGTGGTGTAATATCAATAATGGCTGTTTTAATGGCTTCTTGGGCTCTCAACTTAGTAGCCAAGGTCTGATGGATGGCAGGATTTGGAGGGGTTGGAATATTAGTATTGGTATGCTTGTTTTGTTTGACATGTAACTGATTAGTAGGGGACACCACATGATTAGTAGAAATAGAAGTATTAAAAGTTGGAGCTCTAAGTTGGTTTGGATATTTCGGACCTAAATTGCTTCCAGTATTCATAGTAGCAGATTTATTATTGGATTTGAAAGCATCAAAGTTATTAGACACTTTCATTGGGTTACTATTAGGAACATAAGGTTTTTGGACATGTTGAAATTTCACATTGAGACCCCTGTTCAACTGGGCAGTTTGTTTGGTTTTTTCAACATTTCCAGGTAATATGTTCCCCTGCTCCTTGTGTTTATCAACAAGATCAACATCAACATTGTGAGTAGAAGTCTTCAGTACTGGAGGAACCACTGTAGGGGCACTGTTCCTTTGCTCAACAAAGAAATTCCCCTTCGAATTTTCTTTGGGGACTTGATCATACTCTTCAATGCCTTCCAATGTTCCCATTCTAATTTTTTGTTGGTCATATGTATCATGATCCACCGCACCAGTTACAAATTCAGATTGAAGAACACTGTCACAGTGTTCTTCATTAAGATGAGTGTCTTTGCGACTTTTTGAGTTTGAGCTTGTTGGTTGTGATTCGAGGCACTCTACATAGCTTGGGAACCTCCTAACACCTTGATGGACCTTTTGGAATTGGTCTTGTGCCAATTGGTTCACCGGAGCTCCGGCACCCCCAAAGTCGTCTTGACGACTTTTTGAATTTGAACTTGTTTGTGGAGATTCGAGACATGTTTTATTGTTAGAATGCCTCTCCACACTGTTACTCACCTTTTGGTATTGGTCTTGGATGAATTCAGTCGCCGGATCTCCGGCGACTCCATTGTTGTCAGAACTCAAATGTGAATTCGAAACAATTGGAGTATATTCGAGTTGTCTCTCATGGTTGGGAAGATGGGCAATAGCTTGAGGATCATTTTGGTATTCAGTATTTTTTTGCAGATTCAAAGTACTCTTAGCTGGATTAAAGGTTGATGCTTCTTCAGCTATGTTCTTATTACGGTCCGGTGGTATGTGAAGCTCCACCGGCGGTGGTGAAGCCATTCCGGCAGTCTTCTGCCGATGAAGATGATGAACAGTAGTCTCAGCTATGGATTGAGGTGTTAGAGTTTGGATCTAGTAGCGACATAAAAGTTGATGCTAATAGTTTATACTTTTTCATAAGCTTTAAGTATTAAAAAGTGGTATTTGGGGTTAATTGGAGTTACGGGTCTTGGAATGGAATTCCGTCAATTCCAGCAGCTCCGAAATGTCAAAATAGGCTTAGGAGACTTTACAGAATCAGTTTTAGACTTGTAACGAAGATTTGAGGCCTTGAGTTGAGAATTTGAGAAACTTTAAGCCAAGGTTTGACTTTGGTCAACTTTTGGAGTTTCGATGCTCAGAATTGAATTCCATCGACTCCGTTGGATTTGGGAGATAGTTTTTGGTCTAGAAGAAGTGTTGGTTGAATTTTTAGAGGTCCCGAGTCCATTTTGGTATTTTGAAGGCCTAAGTTGGTTTAGTTGCGACTTTTTGAGTTTTGGGTCAACAAAATCTCGAATTCAAATTCTGATGGTTCCATCAGTTCTGGAATGACCAAATTAGGCTAGTAACACTGTTGGAATGACTATCGAAGTAATCGATATGAGTTTGGGGCCATTTGGCGCTTTTGACTTTGAAACGTAGTCTATGGTTGACTTTGGTCAACATTCTTGGAAAATGCGCTCGAATGAAAATTCTGACAGCGCGGTTAGTTTTGGGATGTTGATTTTGGTCTAGAACGACCCTTCATTTATTCTTTTTGGCTTCCGGACTAATATCGAGGCCCGTTGTGGAATGAGGCTTAAAATGACTCTTGTGTGTAGGACCCACTTTTTAATAAAATAATCTCTTTTGGGAATTCTGAATGTGCCATTGAGTCTGGATTGTCGAATTTAGTGGGCTAGCATATCTAGTTTATTTTTATCGGATTCCGAATGAATTCCGAGCACCCCGTCGGAGATTTTGGAAAAATCCAAAATCAACAGCAGCATAGCAGCAGCAGTAGCAAGGCAATTTTGGGGTTTTTCTCCAACTTTAAAACCCCATAACTTGAGTTATATAACTCCAAATTGGGTGATTCAAAAGGCAAAATTGTGAGGTTTTTCGTGGAGAATGCATTGGAGAGATTCAAAACTTATTTGGAGCATTCGATTCAGGTAAATATCGCAATTTTAATTGCAGCTGTGTCCATTTTCGGATTTAGTTTTTGAAGAACTTTGAGTAATTGTTTCTAGACCTATATAAACCCTATTTTGGTGATTGAAGGGTCTAAATTCAAGAGAATTTTGTGAGGAATCTTGTGGTAATCTCAGAAATGCGAGGAGAAGCTTCGTTTAAGGTAAAAATACATTTTAAGTTACTGATTTAGTCATTTTCGGAATAAAATTTTGTGGAATTTTGGAAGAGTGTATCTTGGTCAATATAACTCCGTTTTGAGTGATTCTTGAGGCTATATTGTGAGGTGTTTCGCAAGGAATGTCACGGTGTAATTTTTTTTGATTGAAAGATTTTTGTTTTTGAGAAATCGACGTGTAAAGAGGCTGCCTTATATTGTTTTCTTAGTTTGAAAATGTAATCATTGATTGTTTGATCGTCTTACGTAATTTCCCACCCTGAATTGTGTTATAAATCTGATTTTTGAGCTTGGGGTGATGTTTAGAACCTGTTTTGGCGGTCAAATCCAGAATTTCGTATGTGGGTCCCACAGTTCCCATTTTCAACCCCAAAATTGGTCCATCTCCAAAAATTATGAAATTAGTGTCTAAATGACCGTATTGATGTCGTGGTTCTATTTTTGACAGCTTGGAAACATTCTATGGTAGTTCGAAAGGAAAAAGCTCCGGCACAGTGATTTGGAGCCCGCGTGTTTAGCCTACAGGTAGGCTACGATTTTACCTTTCTTTAGATTGAGCTGGAATGTGTGAAAGCATGTTGAAATAGTTGGAATTTGGGTTGGGTAGTTTGATTGTATATCTTAGGTGTTAGAAATCATGCTTTAGGCTTATTATCGGGTTTTTGGATATTTAGAAACATGTGTATCTTGTCGTTATTTGTTAGTATTATAAAGAGAGTTGACTGAGCATGTTGTTGATACAGTGGGGTATGTTGGCCTTAGTATATTATGTAAACTTGCTTTAGATGTCCCGGCGTCACTCCGGTAGACTTAGATCCTTGTAGAATGGTATAGTAGGCTAGTGCCTGATAGTTTGGCCTTAGCTAGGCGTTACTCTTGCTCTTAAAAAATACCATCCTCCATAACTCGGTATAATCGTGACTTTCGTGATGCGTCGGCAATACTAGATTTCATGATCGTTGACTTTGGCTCCGGTTTCATTTTTGGCGGCATATTGGTTGACTCATTGGGAAGGAGATTCTCGGTACTATTATTGTTTAGTTGGAAAGGAGAATATTCGGCACCATAGGATAAAATATCTGTGAGCATCCGGGTACCCAGTCCTGGCCTTCATTCTGAATTATCGGGAAGCTTCTGGGTACCCAGCCCCGGCCTCCGTCGACTTGCTAGTATGATGAGCATCCGGGTATCCAGTCCTGGCCTCGATCATATCGATGGGTTACAGCGAGCATCCTGGTACCAGTCCAGGCCTCGACCACACTGATGTAATATGGCGAGCATCCGGGTACCCAGTCCCAGCCTCGACCGCACTTATGTATTATGGCAAGCATCTGGATACCTAGTCCCGGCCTTGGCCACTTTGAACATTCGGGTGAGCATCTGGGTCCTAGTCCCGTCCTCGACCCCTAAGTCACCACTAGATCGATTGACTATTAGAGATTTTGGGTTTGGAAATGATATAGTACTTCGATTCCTAACATCGCAGATTCTTGGTTCCTAGTCTTGGTAGCTGTAGCTATTTTGTGTACTCAACGGGCTTATGGGGGTTCATCCGAGTTTTTATTTAACTTGCGCACGAGTGTCCCGATTGGGCTTATGGGGCCCCAGTTGGGTATAGTTAGCTGTAGTTCTCATAGGTAGTACTCTTTTCCCTTTTGATGCTTATGTTGACTCTTATTTAGGCTATTCTTCTTTTTCATATTATTTTTACCTTTTTTGCTCAGTCGGCCTATGATGCCTACTGGGTACCTGTTGTCTTGGTAATCATACTACACTCTACATCTACTTTCGTAATGCAGGATCGAGCACCAGCTATCGTCGTGGATAAATCGAGCCTGTTGCAGTCAACTTCGGAGACTAGGGTGAGTACTTGGCGTTTTTAGATCATTCCTGTCTCCTTCAGCATGGATGGCCCGTCTTTTGCCTTCTGAGACTAGCCAGTCGTTATATATATTTTCGGTCCACTTTCGAGACTTGTACTCGTATTTTATTTTATAGCAGCTCTGTACTTGTGACTTTCAGGTTCTGGGAGGGATCTTTAGTTGTTTAAAACATATTTTGGTTTACTTCCGCTTATTCATTCTGTTTACTTTTATAATTTGATACTCTTATTTAGTTTCTGCTCTCAACCCCATTACTTAAAATTCCGGGTTGACAAGTTTGCTTACCTACTAAAGGGTTATAGTAGGTGTCATCATGACCTAAGGAATTGGGCCATGACAGTATTCAGACAAAAGAATTTGCCATCTAATAAATTATTTATATTCCGGTTTTGATGGAAGATTGTTATGAACAAAATCCTTTACTTGAGTATTATCAGTTCTAAGAGTAAATAATTTTGGTAGTAAGAAGTAATATAATTTTTGACAACTTTTTACTACGGATAACAATTCTTTTTCATTAATATGATATCTAGTTTGTGTATCTGAAAAGGTTCCGGAATAATATCTACATAGACTTTCTCCTATCTTATTTTTATTAAAATCATAATCTATCTTTTTTAATACTCCGCTCCAGCACTGTTCTGAAGCATCTGTTTTTAAAATTAAATCATCACTATCTTTTGGTAATTGTAATTTCGGTAAGTTTTTACAAAGAGATTTAATATCTTTTACTTTTTTCATTAAGACTTCGTTAAATTCAAAGCTCTTATCATTTTTTAATAATTTTTGAAATGGCTTTTTTAGTTCAGCCAAATTTTGAATATAATCCGAAGCATAGTTGAGTATTCCTAAAAAGCTTTGTACTTGCTTTTTATCAACTAATTTCTCTGGGAAAACAAATATTTTTTCGATGATATGCCTTTGTAATTTTATACCATGTCCGTCAATTATCATTCCTAAAAATTCTATCTTATTTTTTAATAAGCTTGCTTTCTTTTTAGAAAGTGCTAATTCATTTTCTAAGCATAAGTTAGTAAACTTATTTAGGTGTATCAGGTGTTCTTCAAGACTATCAGACAAAACTAAAATATCATCAACGTAGATAAATATATAGTCATAATCTTTAAAGATATTATCCATCTTTCTTTGAAATATCTATGGGGCATTTTTTAATCCAAATAGCATAACTAACCATTCATATTTCCCTTGCGGGGTAGAAAATGCAGTATAATGAATACTATCTTTATTCATTTTTATTTTCCAAAGTCCGCTTTTACAATCAAACTTAGAAAATATTTTTTGTTAGTAGTTCTATTAATTAGGCTTTCTTAATGTGGTAGGAAATATCCATCAAATATAGTATTATCATTTAATTTTTTATAATTAATAACCATTATTAGTTTATTTCATACTATCTCTGCATGGTTTATAACCATAAAGGCTGGTGAGCTATGAGGGGAGTTACTAGGTCTTATTATTCTAAGACTTAATAATTCCTTAATCTGTCTTTGGATATCTTCTTGGTCATTGGGGTTGTATCTCATTGGTTTTACTCTACTAACTTTATCTTTATCTTTCATTTCTAACTTGGCGTCTATCTTATTTTTATTCTAAAATTTAAAGGATTTTCTGAAAAACATTGTTCTAGCGTTTGTTTAATCATATCTAAACTTTTTTCTAATTTATTTGATATTCTAACAAGTTGTTAGATTGTTTATTTATTGTTTGAGGGTTGTCCCAATCCGTATCATATTGAAGTAAAGGAGTACTTTTTAGAAAAATTGGTTTATCTTGATATCCTATATCACCACGCTGGGCTCTGCAGGGTTTAAAGTGAATAGATAATCTTTTGGAGTAAACAGTTTTAAATCGTTTTACCACAATAATATGTTGGCACGGAGTTTTGAATTTTATTTGAAATAAAACTCTATCATATAAAACAATATGAAACATTTCTAAAAAGTTATTTCCTAATAGAATATCTTGTCCGGTATTATGGAAATAAAATGGAGGACATTTTATTAGAAAATATCCTAGTAGTATGATCGGTTGAGCAATGCCTTTAGACATTGTTACGATATTATTAGATATATCTTTTCCCTTAGTAATGGGTAATTCTTGATGGTATTCTTTGGGGAATACTTCTGGTCTACAATAGCATATTCCTGATCCGTTATCTATATAGGCAACAAAATATTCTGCTTTGTAATCTTTATAAGTTATTCCTATTGATATATAGATACTATATGGACTTGTTATTTTGATATGAAAATTATCTTATCATCGTAAGTAATCTTGATACCATGATCAAGGATATCATATGATTTTACACTATCTAGGAAAGTGGTTCCTAGCAGTATTTCTAACATATCATTATTTTCTTTTGGTTCAACTAATAGTCTTATAGGTATAGTGTTATCTTTGAATTTTAAAATGGTTTCTATCATGTTTGTTATTTCATGTCTTTTCCATTAAAATCAGTATAAAGATGATTATCTTTTAGTTTATATTGTTGTAGATGGTTACATAGCCTAAGGCTAATGTAATTTCCACTAGCTCCTGTATCTAATAGGATGTTAATGGGAATAAATTGTATACCATTAAAATATTCTTATTTTATCTTATAATTTTTTATTTCATCATTTTTTGCTTCTAAGATAGGTTGTCTAACTCTTTCCAATTGTGTTCTTCTTATCATCACTGTAGGATTTATGACTCGAGTTTCCTCAAAGGATAGTCGAGATGTAAAATCTTGTTGATTGTACAAAGGTTTAGATTGTAAATCTAAATCTAATGGTGTATCTTCTATTTTTTGTATCTGTATTATACTAGGCATTTGTATCTGACTAACTTTCTCAAATAGATGGGGATAATCGATTGTCTCTTTTATGGCAAAGCAATCAGAATAATGTGTATTAGAAATAACATATGTGATTATATATGTTATCGAATAGGGTCTATTGTATTTATGAAAAAAATCTTTTCTTTTAAAATCTTGTATTAAGCTTAAAGTTTTATCAAAGTCTTTATCTAGAAGATGGTATGAAATTCTAGGATAAACATTAATTTTAATCTTTCCGTATTGTAAATTTCCTTGTAGTATTCCTAAGCAGGCTTCTTTCCTATTTATTATCCTATTATCTATAATAGCTAAATCTATTGGGGTATCTAGTCCTTCTCTAAATGCGGATTTTATTATTATCTGGATTGCTCCTATATGTATCCATTCTAGAGTATTTCGAATTTCTGTTTTTATTTTTCGTAATTTATCTTGAATATGTTTTTTAGATAATAAAGGAATCATTATTTTATTAGAAGTAACTGAAACTTCTAATGCTCTTTCTTGGATATTTAATCCATAAAATAAATGATGTTGTCTTGTTCTTAATCCGAATCTATCAAGTATATTTACGTCAAATTCTGAGTAGTTAGTCAAAGAAAACTTTTCTTTTTGTATTTGTTTTAATTTTCTTTTATCAATAAAAATATCTTGTTTATATTCTCCAACTTGTTCTATCGTTTCTTCTATTATATCAGTTTCTATTTCATTATTCATTTTGACTGTCTTCATCTGACGAAAAATAATAATCTGTATCAGTTAATATAAATATTGTATCATCGAATTCTACTTCTTCAAAATTATTTAGTTGTATAAATTCTTCTAAATTTATCATTTATTCTATATCTTCATCGATTTCTATTTTCCTGATATTATTAGCAAATTTCTTTGGGCATCTATTGACATAGTATCCTATCTCTTTGTAGTAGTAACATCTACATTCTTTTGGATTCTTTCTTTTATTATTCCTTTTGTAAAAAGGTTTTTGATATCGTGTATATCCTTTCTTTTTGTAATATCTAGCCTTTCTCTTTTTAAAATATTTTTTCTTAAATAGTTTCTTTTTCTTATATTTTCTTTTAATCTTTTTATAATAATAGGGACTTTCACATCTAATCATTATAGGCATTTTAGGATTATCGCAACATAGGCTTACTTTCTTTCTTAATATTTTTGTTGCTTTAGCTAATATGGCATCTGCACAGCATGTACTAAACTTATCTTTTAAATGTGTTATTCTTTTTCCTAAAGTATCGACTATTCCGGGATTATAAGTATCTATTAACTTTTTACCCCAAGGGTCTGGTATCGTAGTAAAAAACATTGATAAATACATTTTTGTATTTTTAACTCTGTTATAAACATAGTAATAATAATCTTGAAAGACACAAATATATTTATCTATTTCACACATATCACATAATTGTAATCGTAACAAAGCAATTTCATATTTTTTAATCGTTGCAGGGTATTTTAAAATATTACCTTCTCCGGCAAATTCTAATCTTATAGCTTCAGTAGCACTTGTAATTAAATTAACTATAACACCCCTAAAACATTGTATGTCGGTATTTCAATTCTCGATAAAAATGATAATATCTCTGTATTTTGGTAATAACTTTTCATAGAATAATCCAAATTAGGTGATTCAAATTTTTGAGTAACCACAATATCATTACCTACAACTTTCATGAAGAATATATCTTAATATTCGGAGTTTAAGTAGATCAAATAAATTAATCTTTGTAAGACATAGTGTTGTGACGGAATGGAGTGTTTGTAGAATAAAATCATATCTCGATGTAGCATGCTCCAAATTGGATGATTCTTGAACTAACGGAAACTAGACTTCTATATCTACAATTCTTATGAAGACACCAAGTCCTAATAAGGAATTTATCTTGTTTAAACGCAGTTTCGAAAACGGATATTCAATTAAAAGAGATCTCATCTCACCTACCATAGAAAGATCTAAAATCATTTAATATCATCCATGACATCAAAATCCTCCATTGAATTTTTAAGATCATCCTTTGTAATTAATTTTATTTATTGTTAAGTCCCTCCTCCACACTTATAAATACCCACCTTATTTCCTCATTTTAATCATCAAGCTTTCTTAAGCAACTCTTCTCTCTATATACTTATTTACTCATTCTCAAATATAGTTTTAGTTTTAGTAGTATAAAAATACTACTCCAATGATTCTTATACTCCGGATAGTACACAAAATGCTCCGACGAGAAGAAAAGGCTAGGGGTCCAAGAGTGTTACAATTTGGAGTAAATCTTCGGATTTAAGGTATGTAAGACTTTTATAGCATTGGATTGAGTTCGTCCATGCGCTCAATATTTAAATTCATTATGATTGAGTTATAGTTGAGTTTTATCCAAATCTTGAATTCTAAATGAATTAATTCTTCTTCTATTGAGTTAGATACATTTATGCATTAATCTTATTATTATTATTATCTCTCATATTATTGGAATTATTGTTCATGGCTACTTTCCCATGAATCCTAATTGATTTGATGTTCATGAATATTTTTACACATGTTTTGAATAAAGATGTTGCTTTTTAATATTTTTATTGATAAAAAGAGTGATATGAATCAATACTATATATGTATTTTATTGAGTTTTGAAAGAGCAAAAGAGTTGAGTTTAAATGAATTTGAGTAAATGATGTTTTGAGCAAGATGTTTTGATGTTTTTGAAGTATAATGATTGATCAAGAGGTAATGATATGAGTTTGATGATTTAAATTAATGTCCAATGAGAACAGATGATGAGATTAATATGAGCACATATTTTGGGAGTAGTATTGAGCACCAAGTTGGATAAGAGTTTAATTGACTCAAACCCCAGAACTATGTAGCCAACGTAAGATGGAGGCTATGCCTCTTAAGTCCCAAAAAGAGGACTTTGATGAGTGGATCCAAGATGGTGATGTCATTTACCCTGGCAAGGTATTGGATGGATGTGGCAATGACATCGCTTCATTGTATCATTGCTAGCTCATAAGTGATGGTTGTCGGTTAGAGAAAATCTCAACTGAGTAAGCATTTCTTATTATTATTTTAAATTTGCATTACATATTAATATTGAGATGATGTTGATTTCTGAGCTGAGTTTTTTTTAGAGGAGTTTCTTTATATCCGTCCTTACCTTCTTGCCATTTTACATACTCGTACATTCCACGTACTGACGTAATTCGACCTGCATTATTTTATGATGCAGATACAGGTGTTAGAGATCCTCAACAGGCACATCGTTGAAGATCATTATTTTTCAGCTATTTGGTGAGTACTTTTTATATTCGAAGGAACTCTTTATCCTTTAATTATTATTGAGTATTATGTTTCTTTTAAGGTAGCCATGGACATGTCATTGATACCATCTAAGAGTATTAGAGGCTTCATAGACAGAGTTTGATGATGTAATCGGAGTAGTTTTCCTTAGAAACTACTTCTTCTAAGAATTATCTATTTTTCCTTTGATGTTGATGATGACAAGCCCACATTAGTATTCTTAAGTCTTTCGTTGATGAACAAATGAGTAATGAGACCAAATGGTTCTCTCAGAAGCCAGAGATGGTTTCTGAGTGCCGGCCACGCCTAGGGTACCCTCTCGGGGCGTGACAAACTTGGTATCAGAGCACAGAGTTCAAGAGTCTTAGGGTGTCTATGAAGCCGTGTCTAGTAGAGTCTTGATTATGGGTGTGTAGTGCACCACACTTATAATCAGGAGGCTATAGGATATTAGGAATTGTCTCACTTCTTTCATATCTGAGTCTGTGCGATAGAGTTTAACTCTATAACAACTTTTTTTCTAATTCGTGCGTTTACACATTTCAGACATGCCTCCTAAATGTTCAACTAATTAGAGGAATACTGCTAGCATTGAGGTTCCACAGTCAGTGATGCCTCCACGGAGAACTAGGAGCCGACCTGCAAGGTCTACTGAGGTGCCCTAAATACCTACTGTTCAGACCACCTCTACTTCAGAGGAAGATTTTCGAGGAGCGATTTCTATGCTCACCCAGTTGGTAGCTGCTTGAAATAGTAGCCAGAGTTCACCCAACTCCTAGCTCTAGTTATCAAGAGTCGTCTGCTTCCACAAGGATTAGAGATTTTCTGAGAATGAATCCGTCGATCTTCACGGGTTCCAAGGTTGATGAACACCCCTAAAATTTCATTTATGAGATGTGGAAGATACTAAAAGCGATGCATGCTACATAGATCGAAGGGGTTGAGTTGGTGTCTTATCAGCTCAAGGATGTGGCAAATATCAGGTATAACTAGTGGGAAGATAGTAGAGGTGAGGATGCGGAGCCTGCTCTTTGGGATGAGTTTGGAAGAGCATTCCTTGATAACTTCTTTCCCCAAGAGCTACATGAAGCAAAAATTGAGGAGTTTGTGAACCTCAAGCAGGAGAGTATGATTTCAAAAGAGTATAGTTTGAAGTTTATTCAGTTGTCCAAATATGCCCCATAAATGATTCCTTATATGAAGGCCAAGATGAGGAAGTTTGTCTCTGGCCTGGGCAAACATGTAAAGAAAGAATGTAAGGCAATGCTAATGATTTTTGACATGGATTTTTCTAGATTAATGGTGTATGCTCAGCAGGTTGATGAGGACAAAAAAAGGGACCGAGAGAAACACCTAAGCAAGAAAGCTAAGTCTGCTAGGCATGAGAACGAGTAGAAGCAAGGAAAGGGTAACAAGTCCTTCTTTCAGAAGAGGTCTTCCAATTATGCACCTTCCCTAACAAATGCTTTTACACCTAATACCAGGTATGATCAGAGATCGCTAAGTCACCAAAACTTCTGAGCTCAGGGTTCTCAGTCCCAAGTAAGTGTGGCTCAAGGTTCTAGAGGAAAGCCACCATGTGCTAGATGTGGGAGGCTCCATTTGGGCACCAATGCTTGCTATGGATATGGAAAGACAGGTCACTTCCAGAATAAGTGCCCTTCAAAGAGACAGAGAGATGGAAGTAGTAGAGCTCAATTTTCTTCTGCAGCTCCACAGAATAGAGGTAATCATAGAGGTACAGCTTCAAGTGCAGGTGGGGGAACCAACCGTCTGTATGCTATGGGTAGTCGCCAAGACCAAGAGAATAAACCCGATGTTGTTACTGGTATGCTCCGAGTCCTTTCTTTTGATGTGTATGCATTACTTGATCTGGGTGCTACGTTATCTTTTGTGACTCCTTACTTGGCTAGTAAATTTGAGATCCTTCCTGAGTGTCTTCTTGAGCCTTTCAGCGTGTCTACTCCTGTTGGTAAGTCTATCTTAGCTAAGAGGGTCTATAGAAATTATACTGTGTCAATCTATTATAAGGATACCTTGTCTAACTTAGTTGAGTTGGACATGGTAGATTTTGTTATGATTCTTGGCATGAACTGGCTTTATGCTTGTTATGCTTCAGTTGATTGTAGGACCCAAATTGTCAAGTTTTAATTTCCAAATGAGCCTATCTTAGAGTGGAAGGGGAGTTCTGTAGTACCTAAGGGTAAATTTATTTCCTACCTTAAAGCCAGAAAGTTAATCTCTAAGGGATGCATATATCATATAGTCCGAGTCAAAAATATTAATGATCAGACTCCATCTCTTGAGTCAGTTTCCATTGTAAATAAATTTCCTGAAGTCTTTCCTGAGGATCTACCCGGAATCCCTCCTGATAGAGAGATAGACTTTGGTATTGATATCCTTCCTGATACACAACCTATCTCCATTCCTCCTTATAGAATGGCTCCCGCTGAGTTGAAAGAGTTGAAAGAACAACTGAACGACCTACTAGATAAGGAATTTATTAGGCCAAGTGTCTCACCTTGGGGCGCTTCTATCCTATTCATACGAAATAAAGATGGGTCCTTTAGAATGTGCATTGATTACCGACAACTGAACAAGGTCACCATAAAAAAAGTATCCTCTCCCCAGAATAGATGATTTATTTGACCAACTTCAGGGTGCCACATGCTTCTCTAAGATAGACCTCAGATCAGGCTATCACCAGTTGAAAGTGAGAGAATATGACATCCTGAAGACGGCTTTCAAAACCCGCTATGGTCATTTTGAGTTTCTTATTATGTCATTTGGATTGACAAATGCTCAACAGCTTTTATGGACCTCATGAATTGGGTATTCAAGCCATACCTGGATACGTTTTTAATTGTCTTCATCGATGATAGTTTGGTCTACTCTAGAAGTAAGAGTGAGCATGCTAATCACCTTAGGATTGTCCTTCAAACTCTTAAGGAGAGGGAGTTGTATGCTAAGTTTTCAAAGTGTGAGTTTTGGCTTGACTCTGTAGCATTCCTAGGCCATATTATATCTGGTGATGGAGTTCAAATTGATACTCAAAAGATTGAGGCATTTAAGAATTGGCCCAGACCCACCTCTCCAACCGACATAAGGAGTTTCTTAGGTTTGGCTGGTTACTACAGGAGGTTTGTTGAGGGATTTTCAACCATATCCTCACCATTGACTAAGCTGACTCAGAAGAAGGCTAAGTTTCAATGGTCTGATATTTATGAGAAAAGTTTTCAAGAGTTGAAAGCTAGATTGACTACTGCTCCAGTACTATCCCTACCCAAAGGAACGAATGGTTTTATAATCTATTGTGATGCTTCGAGAGTTGGGTTGGGATGTGTATTGATGCAAAAAGGTAAGGTCATTGCCTATGCCTCCAGACAACTTAAGACTCATGAGAGGAACTACCCCACTCATGAACTTGAGTTGGCAGCTGTGGTATTTGCTCTTAAGATCTGGCGTCACTATCTTTATGGTGTACATGTGGATGTGTTCACAGACCATAAGAGCTTACAGTATATAATCAGCCAGAAGGAGCTGAATTTGAGGCAGAGAAGATGGCTAGAGTTGCTCAAGGATTATACTAAGAGCATTTTCTACCATCCAGGTAAAGCAAACATAGTTGCTGATGCTCTTAGCAGGTTATCTATGGGGAGTACAACCCATGTGGAAGAGGAAAAGAAGGAGTTGGCAAAGGAAGTGCATAGACTTGTGCGTTTGGGAGTTCAACTTATTAACTCTAGTAAGGGTGGTATAATAGTCCGAAATGGAGCTGAATTATCTCTAGTTGAAGAGGCGAAAGGAAAGCAAGATCAGGATCCCATTCTTTTTCAACTAAAGGATGACGTTCACAAGCAAAAGGTAATGGCTTTTACCAAAGGGGGAGATGGGGTGTTAAGATATCAAGGGAGATTATGTGTTCCAAGTATTGATGGTATTCGACAAAGAATCATGATAGAAGCCCATAATTCCAAGTATTCCATCCACCCAGGTTCAATAAAGATGTACCACGACTTGAGAGAAGTATACTGGTGGAGTGGAATGAAGAGAAATATAGAAAGCTTGTGTCCAAGTACCCAAACTGCCAACAAGTTAAAGTTGAGTACCAAAGGCCTTGTGGAGTGGCTCAGAATATAGAGATCCCGGAATGGAAGTGGGAAATGATCATTATAGACTTCATTACCGGTTTACCACGAACCTGCAAACAATATGACTCTATTTGGGTGATTGTGGATAGGATGACCAAATCGGCTCATTTCTTGCCAGTTAAGACTACAAACACTACAGAGGATTATGCCAAACTATATCTTAGAGAGATTGTTAGATTGGATGGAGTTCCTTTGTCTATCATCTCTGATAGGGGAGCTCAATTTACTGCTCTATTTTGGAAGTCATTTCAAAAGGGTTTGAGTTCAAGAGTGAACCTTAGTACTTCTCTTCATCCGCAAATAAATGGCCAGGCAGAGCGTACGATACAGACTTTGGAGGATATGTTAAGAGCCTATGTCATTGACTTCAAAGGTAATTGGGATAGTCATTTACCTCTTATTGAGTTTGCATACAATAATAATTTCCATTCGAGTATTCAAATGGCTCCTTATGAAGTTCTGTATAGGAGAAGATGTAGATTACCAATTGGTTGGTTCGAAGTTGGTGAAGCTGAGTTGATTAGACCAGACTTGGTTCACCAAGCTATGGAGAAGGTGAAAACCGTACAAGAGAGGTTGAGGACTTTTCAGAGTCACTAGAAATCCTACACTGATGTTAGGAGAAGAGATTTAGAGTTCGAAGTGTACGATTAGGTATACGTGAAAGTTTCATCCATGAAGAGTGTGATGAGATTTGGAAAGAAAGGGAAGCTTAGTCCCCGCTACATTGGTCCTTATCAGATTATAAGGAGGGTAGGTAACGTAGCCTATGAATTGGAGTTGCCCCCAGAATTAGCTGTTATTCATCCTTCATTTCACATATTTATGCTTAAGAAGTGTTTGGGAGATCCTTCACTTGTTGTCCCAGCTGAGAGCATTGGGGTGAAAGAGAGTTTGAGTTATGAAGAGATTCCAGTTCAAATTCTTGATCGTCAGGTTCACAAATTAAGAACTAAGGAAGTGGCATCTGTCAAAGTCCTATGGCAAAATCAATTTGTCGAAGAGGCTACATGGGAAGCTGAAGAAGATATGAAGGCTAAATATCCTCATCTATTTGTGCCTTCTGATGACGATATTCAAGGTAATATTCCTTACTTCTACCTTTGAGTTTGAGTCATTGACCATTTGAGAATCAGAGTTTTTGAGAAATTGATGTATTGATGATATTCTTTCTTGATGTCTCCTATTTTCATCATCATTCGAGGACAAATGATCCCAAGGGGGAGATATTGTAACACCCCCTAAAACGTTGTATGTCGGTATTTCAATTCTCGACAAAAATGATAATGTCTCTGTATTTTGGGAATTAATTTTCATATATTAATCCAAATTATGTGATTCAAATTTCTGAGTAACCACAACATTATTACCTACAACTTTCATGAAGAACATATCTTAAGATTCAGAGTTTAAGTAGATCAAATAAATTAATCTTTGCAAGACATAGTTCTGTGATAGAATGGAGTATTTGTAGAATAAAATTCATATCTCAATGTAGCGTGCTCCAAATTAGATGATTCTTGAACTAACTGAAACTAGACTTCTATATCTACAATTCTTATGAAGACACCAAATCCTAATAAGGAGTTTATCTTGTTCAAACGCAGCTTTGAAAATGGATATTCCATTAAAAGAGATCTCATCTCACCTACCAAAGAAAGATCTAGAACCATTTGACATCATCATTGACATCAAAATCCTCCATTGAATTTTCAAGATCATCCTTTGCAATTAATTTTATTTATTGTTAAATCCCTCCTCCACACCTATAAATACCCACCTTATTTCCTCATTTTATTCATCAAGCTTTCTTAAGCAACTCTTCTCTCTATATACTTATTTACTCATTCTCAAATATAGTTTTAGTTTTAGTAGTATAAAAATACTACTCCAGTGATTCTTATACTCCGGGTAGTACACAAAATGCTCCGGTGAGAAGAAAAGGCTAGAGGTCCAAGAGTGTTCCAATTCAGAGTAAAGCTTCGGATTTAAGGTATGTAAGGCTTTTATAGCATTGGATTGAGTTCGTCCATGCGCCCAATATTTAAATTCATTATAATTTAGTTATAGTCGAGTTTTATCCAAATCTTGAATTCTAAATGAATTAATTCTTGTTCTATTGAGTTAGATATATTTATGCATTAATCTTATTATTAATTTTATCTCTCATATTATTGGAATTATTGTTCATGGCTACTTTCCCATGAATCCCAATTGATTTGATGTTCATGAATATTTTTACACATGTTTTGAGTAAAGATGTTGGCTTTTAAATATTTTTATTGATAAAAAGAGTGATATGAATTAATATTATGTATGTATTTTATTGAGTTTTGAAAGAGCAAAAGAGTTGAGTTTAAATGAATTTGAGTAAATGATATTTTGAGCAAGATATTTTGATAATATGTAAATGATATTTTTGAAGTATAATGATTGATGAAGAGGTAATGAGATGAGTTTGATGATTTAAATTAAAGTCTAATGAGAACAGATGATGAGATTAATATGAGCACATATTTTGGGAGTAGTATTGAGCACCGAGTTGGGTAAGAGTTTAATTAACTCAAACCCCAGAACTACGTCGCCAATGTAGGATGGAGGCTATGCCTCTTAAATCCCAAAAGAGGACTTTGATGAGTGGATCCAAGATGGTGATGTCCTTTACCCTGGCAAGTTATTGGATGGATGTGGCAACGACATCGCTTCGTTATATTATTGCTAGCTCATAAGTGATGGTTGTCGGTTAGAAAAACTCTCAACTGAGTAAGCATTTCTAATTATTATTTTAAATTTGTATTACAATTAATGTTGAGATGATGTTGAGTTTTGAGCTGAGTTTTCTTGAGAGGAGTTTCTTGATATTTGTCCTTACCTTCCTGCCATTTTACATACTCGTACATTCCACGTAGTGACGTCATTTGACCTGTATTATTTTATGATGCAGATACAGGTGTTAGAGATTCTCAACAGGCGCATCGTTGAAGATCATTATTTTTCAGCTATTTAGTGAGTCCTTCTTATATTCGGAGGAACTCTTTATCCTTTAATTATTATTGAGTATTATGTTTCTTTTAAGGTAGCCATGGACATGTCATTGGCACCATCATAGACAGAGTTTGATGATGTAATCGGAATAGTTCTCCTTAGAAACTACTTCTTCTAAGAATTATCTATTTTTCCTTTGATGTTGATGATGACAAGCCCACATTAGTATTCTTAAGTCTTCCGTTGATGAACAAATGAGTAATGAGACCAAATGGTTCTCTCGGAAGCCAGAGATGGTTTCTGAGTACCGGTCATGCCTAGGATACCCTCCCGGGGCGTGACATTAACAATATTATCATCCGCATCAAAAATATCATTTTGAGTGGCATTATTTAAGTTTTGCCAAAATCTTAATACACTATTTAATAGACTTCGTTCTATAAAGTATTTATTGGTGTCATAATCCATTTTGTTTACTGTTACGACTATCCTTAAATAAGTTTCCCATTTATCTATAGCTTCCTCAGTATTATTAATACAATCTAAATCTAGATATATTCCAAACGGATTAATCGCTTCACTTTTCATTGATCCTACGGGTGTGTGACTATCTTTTGTTCTTAATGCAGCATTTATACCTGCATAAGTCCTAGTGGGTCTATTAAAACTTGTTCGGCTGGTTTTAGCCTGCGTAGGAAGCTCAGTAATATTAGGATTAAAATCTACTTTTTCTAGTTTGACGGTATCCATTTTTAAGTTAATCATATCGCCTTTATTTTTTAACTGGGTTCCTTTTATATTTATTATAAGGCTATCTATTTCTGATTTTTCTGAATCAGAGCTTACCATTTTAGATTATTTCCTCCGTATCCTTCAGGTATTTTTATCTTTGAAATATGGGATCCTATGATATCTAAGGTTTTATTTATAGGTTCTTTATCAACATTTATTTCTTTTTGATTTAGTATATCTTTCAAAGTTTGATTTTCTTTAAGTATTATTGGATCCCATATTTTGAAAATAAAAATACCAGAAGTATACGGAGGAAATAATCTAAAATGATAAGCTTCGATTCAGAAAATTCAGAAATAGATAGCCTTATAATAAATATAAAAGGAACCCAGTTAAAAAATGAAGGCGATATGATTAATTTAAAAATGGATACCGTCAAATCAAAAGAAGTAGATTTTAATCCTAATATTTCTGAGCTCCCTACTCAGGCTGAAACTAGCCGAATAAGTTTTAATAGACCCACTAGGACTTATGCAGGTATGAATGCTGCATTAAGAACAAAAAATAGTCACACACCCGTAGGATCAATGAAAAGTGAAGCGATTAAATCGTTTGGAATATATCTCGATTTAGATTGTATTAATAATACCGAGGAAGCTATAGATAAATGAAAAACTTCTTTAAGAATAGCAGTAACAGTAAACAAAATGGATTATGACACCATTAAACATTTTATAGAATGAAGTCTATTAAATAGTGTGCTAAGATTTTGGAAAAACTTAAATGATGCCACTAGAAATGATAATTTTGATACCGATGATAATATTGCTAATTTAATTACAAGAGCTACTGAAGCTATAAGATTCGAATTTGTTAGAGAAGGTAATATTTTAAAAGACCCTGCAACGATTAAAAAATATGAAATTGCTTTGTTACGATTACAATTATGTGATATGTGTGAAATAGATAAATATATTTGTGTCTTTCAAGATTATTATTACTATATTTATAACAGAGTTAAAAATACAGAAATGTATGTTTTTCACTAAGATACTAGACCCTTGGATAAAAATTTAATAGATACTTATAATTCCAGAACAACCGATACTTTAGGAAAAAGAATAACTCAATTAAAAGATAAGCTTAGTACATGGTGTGCAGATACCATATTAGCTAAAGCAACAAAACTATTAAGAAAGAAAGTAAGTGTATGTTGTGATAATCCTAAAATGCCTATAATAATTGGATGTAAAAGTCCCTATTATTACAAAAAGATTAAAAGAAAATATAAGAAAAAAAAACTCTTTAAAAAAAAATATTTTTAAAAGAGAAAGGCTAGATATTACAAAAAGAAAGGATATACACGATATCAAAAACCTTTCTACAAAAGGAATAATAAAAGAAAAATCCAAAAGAATGTAGATGTTACTACTGCAAAGAGATAGGACACTATGTCAATAGATGCCCAAAGAAATTTGATAATAATAATAAGAAAATAGAAATCGATGAAGATATCGAAGAAATGATAAATTTAGAAGAATTTATACAACTAAATAATTTTGAAAAAGTTGAATCAGACGATACAATATTTATATTAACTGATACGGATTATTATTCTTCGTCAGAAGAAGACAGTCAAAAAGAATAATGAAATAGAAACTGATATACTAGAAGAAACGATAGAACAAATTGGAGAATATAAACAAGATATTTTTATTGATAAATAGAAAATTAAAACAAATACTAAAAGAAAAGTTTTCTTTAACTAACTATTCATGATTTGACGTAAATGTCATGCCCGAGAGGGTACCTTAGGCGTGATCGACACTCAGAAACCATCTCTGGCTTTCGAGAGAACCACTTGGTCTCATTACTCATTTGTTCATTAGCGGAAGATTTAAGAATACTAATGTGGGCTTTTCATCATCAACATCAAAGGAAAAATAGATAATTCTTAGAAGAAGTAGTTTCTAAGGAGAACTACTCTGATTACATCATTAAACCATGTCTATGAAGCCTCTAATACTCTTAGATTGTGCCAATGACATGTCCATGGCTACCTCAAAAGAAACATCACACTCAACAAAAAAAAAGAATAAGGAGTTCCTCCGAATACCAGAAGGACTCACCAAATAGCTGAAAATAAATGATCTTCAACGATGCGCTTGTTGAGGATCTCTAACACCTATATATGCATCATAAAATGATGCAGGTCAAATGACGTCAGTACGTGGAATGTACGAGTATGTAAAATGGCAGGAAAGTAAGGACAGATATCAAGAAACTCCTCTCAGGAAAAATCAGTTCAAAACTCAACATTAATATGTAATGCAAATTTAAAATAATAATAAGAAATGCTTAGTCAGTTGGGAGTTTCTCTAACCGACAACCATCACTTATGAGGTAGCGATGATACAACGAAGCGATGTCGTTGCCACATCCATCCAATACCTTGCCAGGGTAAAGGACATCACTATCTTGGATCCACTCATCAAAGTCCTCTTTTTGGGACTTAAGAGGCACAACCTCCATCCTATGCTGGCTACGTAGTTCTGGTTTTGAGTCAATTAAACTCTTATCCAACTCGGTGCTCAATACTACTCCCAAAATATGTGCTCATATTAATCTCATCATCTAGTTTTATTGGACTTTAATTTAAATCATCAAACTCATCTCATTACCTCTTCATCAATCATTATACTTCAAAAACATCATTTACATCTCATCAAAACATCATTTACTCAAATTCATTTAAACTCAACTCTTTTGCTCTTTCAAAACTCAATAAAATACATATATAGTATTAATTCATATAAATCTTTTTATCAATGAAAATATTAAAAGCCAACATCTTTATTCAAAACATGTGTAAAAATATTCATGAACATCAAATTAATTAGGATTAATGGGAAAGTAGCCATGAACAATAATTCTAATAATATGACAGATAATAATAATAATAATAATATCAATGCATAAATATATTTAACTCAATAGAAGAAGAATTAATTCATTTAGAATTCAAGATTTGGATAAAACTCAACTATAACTCAATTATAAATAATTTAAATATTGTGCGCATGGACGACTCAATCCAATGCTATGAAAGCCTTACATACCTTAAATCTGAAGCTTTACTCCGAATTGGAACATTCTTGGACCCCTAGCCTTTTCTTCTCGTCGGAGCATTTTGTGTACTATCCGGAGTATAAGAATCATTGGAGTAGTATTTTTATACTACTAAAACTAAAACTATATTTGAGAATGAGTAAATAAGTATATAGAGAGAAGAGTTGCTTAAGAAAGCTTGATGAATAAAATGAGGAAATAAGGTGGGTATTTATAGGTGGGAAAGTGGGACCTAATAATAAATAAAATTAATTACAAAGGATGATCTTGAAAATTCAATGGAGGATTTTGATGTCATGGATTATGTCAAATGGTTCTAGATCTTTTTATGGTAGGTGAGATGAGATCTCTTTTAATGGAATATTCATTTTTGAAGATGCGTTTGAACAAGATAAATTCCTTATTAGGATTGGTGTCTTCATAAGAATTGTGGATATAGAAATCTAGTTTCAGTTAGTTCAATAATCATCCAATTTAGAGCATACTACATCGAGATATGAATTTTATTCTACAATTACTCCATTCTGTCACAGCACTATGTCTTGCAAAAATTAATTTATTTGATCTACTTAAACTCCGAATCTCAAGATATGCTCTTCATGAAAGTTGTAGGTAATGATATTGTGGTTACTTAGAAATTTGAATAACCTAATTTAGACTAATCTATGAAAAGTTATACCCAAAATACAGAGATATTATTATTTTTGTCGAGAATTGAAATATCGACATACAATATTTTAGGGGGTGTTACAGTAAATATACTTGATAGATTTGGATTAAGAAAAAGACAACATCATTTATTTTATGAATTAAATATCCAAGAAAGAGCATTAGAAGTTTCTGTTACTTCTAATAAAATAATGATTTCTTTATTATCCAAAAAAAGATATTCAAGATAAATTATAAAAAATAAAAACAGAAATTTGAAATACTCTATGATGGATACATATAGGAGCAATCCAGATAATAATAAATTCTACATTTAGAGAAAGATTAGATACCATAATAGATTTAGCTATTATAGATAATAGGATAATAAACAGAAAAGAAGCCTGTTTAGGAATACTACGAGGAAATTTACAATATGGAAAGATTAAATTTAATATTTATCATGCAATTTCATACTATCTTCTAGATAAAGACTTTGACAAAACATTAAGCTTAATACAAGATTTTTAAAGAAAATATTTCTTTCAGAAATACAATAGACCCTATTCGATAACATATGTAATCTCATATGTTATTTCTAATACACATCATTCAGGTTGCTTTGCCATAAAAGAGACAATAGATTATCCTCATCTATTTGAGACAGTCAGTCAGATATAAATGCCAAGTATAATACAGATACAAGAAATAGAAGATACACCATTAGATTTAGATTAACAATCTAAACATTTGTACAACCAACAAGATTCCACTTTTCGATTATCCTTTGAGGAAACTCGAGTCATAAACCCTGCAATGATGATAAGAAGAACACAATCAGAAAGACTTAGACAACCTATCTTAGAAGCAAAAAATGATGAAATAAAAATTTATAAGATAAAGGGAGAATATTTTAATGGTATACAATTCATTCCCATAAACATCCTATTAGGTACAGGAGCTAGTAAAAATTATGTTAGCCTTAGGCTATGTAACCATCTCCAACAATATAAACTAAAAGATAGTCATCTTTATACTGATTTTAATGGAAACAGACATGAAATAACAACCATGATAGAAACTATTTTAAAATTCAAAGAAAATAATATACCTATAAGACTATTGGTTGAACTAGAAGGAAATAATGATATATTAGAAATACTGCTAGGAACCACTTTCCCAGATAGTGTAAAACCATATGATATACTTGATCAGGATATCAAGATTACTTATGACGATAAAATAATTTTCATATCAAAATCACAAGTCCATATAGCATCTATATTCCAATAGGAATAACTTATAAAGATTACAAAGCATAATATTTTGCTGCCTATATAGATAACAGATCAGGAATATGTTGTTGTAGACCAGAAGTATACCCCAAAGAATACCATCAAGAATTATCCATCACTAAGGGAAAAAATATATCTAATAATATTATAACAATGTCTAAAGGCATTGCTCAATAGATTATACTACTAGGATATTTTCTAATAAAATGTCCTCCATTTTATTTCCATAATATTGGACAAGATATTCTATTAGGAAACAACTTTTTAGAAATGTTTCATACCATTTTATATGATAGAGTTTTATTTCAAATAAAATTCAAAACTCCTTGCCAACATATTATTGTGGTAAAATGATTTAAAACTGCTTACTTCAAAAGATTACCTATTTACTTTAAACCCCGCAAAGCCCAGCTGGTGATTTAGAATATCAAAATAAACTAATTTTTCCAAAAGGTACTCCATGACTTCAATACGATACGGATTGAAACAACCCTCAAACTATAAATCAACAATCTAACAACTTGTTAGAATATCAAATAAGTTTTAACAAATTAGAAGAAAGTTTAGACATGATTAAACAAAAGGTAGAACAATGCTTTTTTGAAATTACCTTAGAATTTTGGGATAAAAATAAGATAGAAGCCAAGTTAAAAATGAAAGATAAAGATAAAGTTATTAGAGTGAAGCCAATGCGATACAACCCCAATGACCAAGAAGAATTCCAAAGACAGATTAAGGAATTATTAAGTCTTAGAATAATAAGACCTAGTAACTTTTCTCATAGTTCACCAGCCTTTATGGTTAGAAACCATGCAGAGATAGTAAGAAATAAACCAAGGATGGTTATTAATTATAAAAAATTAAATGATAATACTATATTTGATGGATATTTCCTACCTCATAAAGAAAGTCTAATTAATAGAACTACTAACAAAAAGATATTTTCTAACTTCGATTGTAAAAGTGGATTTTGGCAAATAAAAATGAATAAAAATAGTATTCATTATACTGCATTTTCTACCTCTCAAGGGCAATATGAATGGTTAGTCATGCTATTTGGATTAAAAAATGCCCCACAAATATTTCAAAGAAAAACGGATAATATCTTTAAAGATTATGACTATATATTTGTCTACGTTATGATATTTTAGTTTTGTCTGATAGCCTTGAAGAACATCTGATACACCTAAATAAGTTTACTAACTTATGCTTAGAAAATAGATTAACACTTTCTAAAAAGAAAGCAAGCTTATTAAAAAATGAGATAAATTTTTTAGAAATGATAATTGACGGAAATGGTATAAAATTACAAAGCCATATCATCAAAAAAATATCTATTTTCCTAGATACATTAGTCGATAAAAAGCAAGTACAAAGCTTTTTAGGGATACTTAACTATGTTTTGGCTTATATTCAAAATTTGGCTGAACTAAGAAAGCCATTTCAAGAATTATTAAAAAAGGATAAGAGCTTTGAATTTAACGAAGTCTTAATGAAAAAAGTAAAAGATATTCAATCTCTTTGTAAAAACTTATCGAAATTACAATTATCAAAAGATAGTGATGATTTTGTCACTCCCCGAGAGGGTACCCTAGGCGTGGCCAGTACTATCATGGTTCTCTCGGAAGCCAGAGATGGTTTCTGAGTGTCGGCCATGCCTAGGGTACCCTCTTGGGACGTGTCAAAATCATCACTATCTTTTGGTAATTGTAATTTCGGTAAGTTTTTACAAAGAGATTGAATATCTTTTACTTTTTTCATTAAGACTTCGTTAAATTTAAAGCTCTTATCTTTTTTTAATAATTCTTGAAATGGCTTTCTTAGTTCATCCAAATTTTGAATATAATCCGAATCATAGTTAAGTATCCCTAAAAAGCTTTGTACTTGCTCTTTATTGACTAATTTATCTGGGAAAACAAATATTTTTTTGATGATATGGTTTTGTAATTTTATACCATTTCCGTCAATTATCATTCCTAAAAATTTTATCTCATTTTTTAATAAGCTTGCTTTCTTTTTAGAAAGTGTTAATCCATTTTCTAAGCATAAGTTAGTAAACTTATTTAGGTGTATCAGATGTTCTTCAAGGCTATCAGACAAAACTAAAATATCATAACGTAGACAAATATATAGTCATAATCTTTAAAGATATTATCCGTTTTTCTTTGAAATATTTGTGGGACATTTTTTAATCCAAATAGCATGACTAACCATTCATATTGCCCTTGAGAGGTAGAAAATGCAGTATAATGAATACTATTTTTATTCATTTTTATTTGCCAAAATCCTCTTTTACAATCGAAGTTAGAAAATATCTTTTTGTTAGTAGTTCTATTAATAAGACTTTCTTTATGAGGTAGGAAATATCCATCAAATATAGTATTATCATTTAATTTTTTATAATTAATAACCATCCTTGGTTTATTTCTTACTATCTCTGCATGGTTTCTAACCATAAAGGCTGGTGAACTATGAGGAAAGTTACTAGGTCTTATTATTCTAAGACTTAATAATTCCTTAATCTGTCTTTGGAATTCTTCTTGGTCATTGGGGTTGTATCTCATTGGTTTCACGCTAATAACTTTATATTTATCCTTCATTTCTAGCTTGGCTTCTATCTTATTTTTATCCGAAAAATCTAAGGGATTTTCAAAAGAGCATTGTTCCAGCTTTTGTTTAATCATGTCTAAACTTTCTTCTAATTTATTAAAAGTTATTTGATATTCTAACAAATTGTTAGATTGTTGATTTATAGTTTGAGGGTTGTTCCAATCCGTATCGTATTAAATTAATGGAGTACTTTTTGAAAAAATTAGTTTATTTTGATATCCTATATCACCACACTGGATTTTGCGGGGTTTAAGGTAAATAGGTAATCTTTTGGAGTAAGCAGTTTTAAATCATTTTACCACAATAATATGTTGGCAAGGAGTTTTGAATTCTATTTGAAATAAAACTCTATCATATAAAATGGTATAAAACATTTCTAAAAAGTTATTTCCTAATAGAATATCTTGTCCAATATTATGGAAATAAAATGGAGGATATTTTATTAGAAAATATCCTAGTAGTATAATCGGTTGAGCAATGCCTTTACACATTGTTATAATATTATTAGATATATTTTTTCCCTTACTGATGGGTAATTTTTGATAGTATTCTTTGGGGTATACTTCTGGTCTACAACAACATATTCCTGATCCGTTATCTATATAGGCAGCAAAATATTATGTTTTGTAATCTTTATACGTTATTCCTATTGGAATATAGATACTATTTGGACTTGTGATTTTGATATTAAATTATCTTATCGTCGTAAGTAATCTTGATATCCTGATCAAGTATATCATATGGTTTTACACTATTTAGGAAAGTGGTTCCTAGCAGTATTTCTAACATATCATTATTTCCTTCTGGTTCAACCAATAGTCTTATAGGTATAGTGTTATCTTTGAATTTTAAAATGGTTTCTATCATGTTTGTTATTTCATGTCTTTTTCCATTAAAATCAGTATAAAGATGTAATGACCTATTAGGTCATTTCGAGAACGAGTCCTCCTCCTTTCATAAAAATAAAAATAAATCTCTTTCGTAAATTTAAATTGAAATAAAAATAAAAATAAAAAAATAATAAAAATGATGATAATAATTTTTTTAAAAAAATTGTGGACTTTTTGATAATTTCGGTTAATTAGTTGATGGTTGACCTGAATAATTAAGCTAATTGGTGGAATAAAGTGTTAATGTATTTCCAATCCTACACCACTTTATTTATTAAAATAAAAAGTAGGGTTGGTTATTTTGGATTCACAATTATCTGTAGAATAAACATTGGGCGAAAAAGACTTCCGATTAGGGCGTGAAACTGTAGAAAAACATGAGAACTCTTCAGGTAAACAAACTTAGAATTCATTGTTTTATATTTGTGGGTAGGGATTATATTATTATTTATGTGGGTTGTGAAAGTGAAAGAAGAGAATTTGGAGTTGTAAGATAATTCTTTTACAATCTGTTCACGTAGTCTCCTTCTTTGACCTTTGTTTTCGATTAGAGAATTAATCATATTTAATCTATTATTGATTAGAGAATTAATCATATTCTAATCTATTATTGAATTTCACAAGTATTCCAACCGTTGTTCCTTGCTAAAGGATATTAATGCGAGAAATAAATAAATATTCATAAAAAAAAATCATGATATGTTAAAATTTTTGTGAAAGAATTTGAGATAAAACTTTACTCCACTATGTAAAGCTTCATAAATTCAAAAGGGAGTTACATTAATTTGGAATTGTAAAACAAAACAAAAAAACAATTTCAGTGATGGCAATGATAGTTACAATTTATTATACTCATTTGTTGTCAATTTTTTTTGGTAAACAATATAGTGTTTGTAACAGATGTCAGTTGTGATATGTGTGATGCTGGAGGTAACAATTGTGTAGGTATGTGAGTGAATGATAATTGAATTAGTGGATATGCGTGAATTGTGATATTGTTGTAGAGTTGTCGCCACTAGTTTCCGTAACCAGTTGGCTTCAACTGTTAAAAGATTTGTTATTAGTATTTTTTTTATTTTGTTATCATTATAATTTAAGTTTTGATATATTGAGATAAGTAATTAAATAATAGGGTATTATATTACACAAATATAATTAGAGATATGTTATTGGGGGGATTGAGGTTTAACCTTGGTTTTGAAATTCAGAAAATATGGGAGTTGACATGTTAAGTGGCATCAAGATTAGGAACGTATTTATAGATTTACTTAAATTTTTGGGTCTAGGCTAGACATATGGTAATAAAGGTGTTGCTAGTTTCAAAAATCTTATTGTGATAATTTATTTGATTAGATTATGTTGAGTTGGAGACCCAACGAAAAGGGAAGACTCAAGTCCCGGAGTGATTGCTTTATTAATTAAGGCAAGTGAATTTCTAAACCTCAGTTTAAACTTGTAGATGCTTGTATTTCCGTGTTATGTGTACTGGCGAGTAATGAGAATTGGACTGGATTATTGATTATATAATTGGCCTAAAAAATATAGAGATGAGGGTATAAAATGGTGATCTAATGACATGTATTGGTGGAATGGATATGTTGTGATTATGGATTTATTTTGGAAATGTGAAATGACTATGTTGATGTGAGATAGAAAAAAATTATTGTTGTTGTCATGTTATTATCGTGAATTATATGAACATGAATTGATTGCATAGGTTCTGACATATTATGTTGAGACTGAAAATGATATGAAATAAATGGAGTCGGGCCACAAGCTCCATGACAGGTATTATGAAATAAAGGGGTCAGGCCACATGCTCTGTGGCAGGATATATATATTGAGGGGATGGGCCACACGCTCCGTGGTAGGTTACATGGACAGAAATGTCCTCCATGGGTTCCGGACTGTAATTCAACGGATGTGTACCAATAGGACAGACATGCATCATCTCATTGCATTGCATCGCATTTTGTTGATATTTGTGAATTCGTGTTTACCCCTTTATTTCTCTGTATATGCTGAACTTGACTTGATATGATTCATTGATGAGACTATTGATGAGTATTCATTGACTGTATTACTGTTATTATTATACAAGTGTAGAGTTGGGCTGGTTTTATGGAGGTTGTAGTTAAGGAGGTTTGATTGGGAGGACAGGAGTACTTGTATCTATTGAGCTTTGCTTAGTTTTAGTTGTCCACTTGCTGAGTACCATATTGTTTGGTACTCACCCCTTGCTTCTACACTTGTGTAGGTTGTGAGCACAGGCCTGCTTGATCTCCTACAGTTTACTACCTCTTATGAGGCTATTATCTCGAGTGTTGAGGTAGCTATTACATCCATCTAGCAGACACCTCTTACTCTTTTATTATGTTTTAGTCCTACTCTAGAGACAAAGACATTGTGATTGTATTTTCTTTCGTACTTCGGAAATTTATTAGTGGCTTGTATACGTGACAACCAGTCTTGGGGGATTTTGAGATTATTTAATTGTTTTTGACTAAGTTAAACCTTGTTTTACCTCAATTACTTCCGCAATTACTTTCGGTTGAGTTTTAGGCTGACTTGTCTTGGTGGATTGAGATGAGTGCCATCACACCCGTATTTGAGTGGTGACAAAAGATGATTATCTTTTAGTTTATATTGTTGGAGATGGTTACATAGCCTAAGGCTAATGTAATTACCACTATCTTCTGTATCTAGTAGGATGTTGATGGGAATAAATTGTATACCATTAAATTATTCTCCTTTTATCTTATAATTTTTTATTTCATCATTTTTTGCTTCTAAGATAGGTTGTCTAACTCTTTCTGATTGTGTTCTTCTTATAATCATTGCAGGGTTTATGACTCGAGTTTCCTCAAAGGATAATCGAGAAGTGGAATCTTGTTAGTTGTACAAAGGTTTAGATTGTAAATCTAAATCTAATGGTTTATCTTCTATTTCTTGTACCTGTATTATACTAGGCATTTACTTCCTCAAATAGATGGGGATAATCTATTATCTCTTTTATGGAAAAGCAATCTGAATGATATGTTTTAGAAATAGCATATGAGATTACATATGTTATCGAATAGGGTCTATTGTATTTGTGAAAGAAATCTTTTCTTTTAAAATTTTGTATTAAGCTTAAAGTTTTGTCAAAGTCTTTATCTAGAAGATAGTTTGAAATTCTAGGATAAATATTAAATTTAATCTTTCCGTATTGTAAATTTCCTCGTAGTATTCCTAAGCAGGATTCTTTCCTGTTTATTATCTTATTATCTATAATAGCTAAATCTATTGGAGTATCTAATCCTTCTCTAAATGTGGATTTTATTATTATCTAGATTAATCCTATATGTATCTTGTCACACCCCGAGAGGGTACCCTAGACGTGGCCGGCACTCGAAAGTCATTTCTGGCCTTCAAGCGAACCACTTAGTCCAGTCACACTTTTATTCAATCACATTCTATTAGCGGAAGACTCTATTATGGGCTATTATTCATAATTTTAGGGCCAAAGGCCAACAAAAACCCAATCAATAACTCCATAGGATAAAACTAGACAAAATGGACAATTCGACACTTCCACACTCTAGTCTATGAAGCCTCTATCAACAATCCAGGAGGTGTCAATGACAAGTCCATGGATACCAACAACCAAAATAAAGGAAACAAAACAAGGCTATAAAGATAATCTCGGTATCCTCCGAAAATTGGGAGGACTCACCAACTAGCTGGAAGTGGGGAGATCTTCAACGGTGCGTCGGTCGATGATCTCTAGTACCTATCTCTGCATCATGAAATGATGCAGGACAAATAGCGTCAGTATATGGAATGTACGAGTATGTAAAATGGCCGAATAAAACAACATCAGAAAGAATCAAACCAATTCGGAATCTCAACTCAGAAAGAAAAACAATTCAGTCAAGTGTCCTAAGCCTAAACAAGAATACGGTTTAGATGGGACCATTCACATACAACTCAACTCAATCCGACTCACAGTACTATCAAGACCTATATGAGAGTTTCTCTTATCCGACAACCATCACTTATGAGCCAGTGATAGTACAATAAACCGATGTTGTTGCCGCATCCGTTCATACTTTGCAAGGGTATGAACGAATCAACCAATTATGGATCCAATCCAACCAAGTCCTATAATGTCAGGACAATAATTTTTGGGGAAGCATCCAACTTTAACGGTTCAATCTCCTCCTACATTTGGCGACGTAGTTATTGTATTCGAGTTATTACTTACTCTTACCCAATTCGGTGCTCAATACTCCTCCCAAGACTCAATTCTCATAAAACTCCATCCAATCAACTCAATCAAATCATATCGACAAGTCTCATTTACAACCTTGTCAACTCATCAACTCTATCACAATCAAACCTCTCCCAATCATATCTTTCAAGAGTAGATTAAATATGCATTTATAACAACATACAAACCTATCCAATCGTTTCTCTATTCATTTAACAAATCTTTTGGGACTCATCACAACTCCAAGGTTTTAAATCAGTAACTCAAGATAAACAACATATTTAAGAAAATTAACATTCTTTATCATAACCAACATAGTTAAGAAATTAACAATATATGTTCGACCTCTCATCTCAATCAACTCATACCAACATGTAGCACATCACTTTCTTGACTCTACAACATCAACATAATAGAAATTAGGGTAATAGATGAAAATGACCTATATAGACCTAACTCTATCAATAAACTTCATTCTTATGAACAATCAATCTCAAAGAATATATAGGGCACATGGGTGGACTCAACCCATGTTTTTTGTAGCTTTACATACCTTAGTGAAGACTTTGAAGAAAACCTTGATATTGGGTCTTCAATGGAAAGCTTGAATCTTGAAGTTCTTGAAGGCAATCCTTGTTGGAAAAGGATTTGAAGGAGAAGAGAAGGAATTTTCTAGGGCTTTTAGAGAGAGAGTGGAACTGAAAAATGGTCCAAAAACATTCAAGGCTAGTGTATATATATAATATGGAAAAAGCTCAATTTGCCCTTTCTTCGAAAATCTGGAAAAGGGCTAAAACACTCTTGGCGCAATAGTGGCGCGTTGCGCCACTGCGGCGCCAAGTCTAATATAGGCTTAAAACCTGCACATTTGATAATGGCGCATCGCGCCAAGGACCAAACTACTGAGGCTGTTTTATGGCGCTATAGTGGCGCGTCGCGCCCTTACAGCGCCAAGCCTATATTTTCTGGGTTCTGGAAAATAGGCTTGAAAACCCTGCACATCTCATAGTGGCGCACCGCACCAGGGAACAAACTACTGAGGCTTGTTCCTAGCGCGATAGTGGCGCATCGCGCCACTGCGGCGCCAAGCCCAGGTTTCCAGTAGTTGCCACCCAGGTCTGAAATTCCAGCAGTACTAGTCCGTCTTAGGATAGTTATAACTCTTGACTACAAACTCTAAAAATTTCAATCTTGGCTGCGTTGGAAAGAAGACTCGAAGACCTTTAATGTAATAGGTCATGGTCCACCTAGATCGTTATATTTCAAAAGATATGGTCACTAGAAGTCGACCCCTTCTACAGACTCATTCTAAAACTTAGCCAAGAAGAATTCTTTGGACTTAGCTTGGTTCTAGGGATCCTTTGTGACCCCACATTACCCCTAACACTCTTCAATTACTTGGGAACTCATCCTACTCATGCATACGCTTCACAATAGCCAGGTTTGATCCTACACGTATACGAAGAAGGGTCCGAATCCTAGTAAAGAATTTTGGGGGGTGTTACATATCCATCCTAGAGTATTTTGAATATCTGTTTTTATTTTTCATAATTTATCTTGAATATATTTTTTTGATAATAAAGGAATCATTATTTTATTAGTAGTAACAGAAACTTCTAACGCTCTTTCTTCGATATTTAATCCATAAAATAAATGATGTTGTCTTTTTCTTAATCCAAATCTATCAAGTATATTTACGTCAAATCCTGAATAGTTAGTTAAAGAAAACTTTTCTTTTTGTATTTGTTTTAATTTTCTTTTATCAATAAAAATATCTTGATTATATTCTCCAATTTGTTCTATCGTTTCTTCTATTATATCAGTTTCTATATCATTATTCATTTTGACTGTCTTCTTCTGAAGAAGAATAATAATCCGTATCAGTTAATATAAATATTATATCATCTGATTCAACTTCTTCAAAATTATTTAGTTGTATAAATTCTTCTAAATTTATCATTTCTTCTATATCTTCATCGATTTCTATTTTCTTGTTATTATTGGCAAATTTCTTTAGGCATCTATTGGCATAGTGTCCTATCTTTTTGTAGTAGTAACATCTGCATTCCTTTGGATTTTTTCTTTTATTATTTATTTTGTAAAAAGGTTTTTAATATTGCATATATCCTTTTTTTTGTAATATTTAGCCTTTCTCTTTTTAAAATATTTTTTCTTAAAGAGTTTCTTTTTCTTATATTTTCTTTTAATCTTTTTATATTAATAGGGACTTTCACATCCAATCATTATAGGCCTTTTAGGATTATCACAACATAGGCTTACTTTCTTTCTTAATCTTTTTGTTGCTTTAGCTAATATGACATCTGCACACCATGTACTAAGATTATCTTTTAAATGAGTTATTCTTTTTCCTAAAGTATCGGTTGTTCCGGGATTATAAGTATTTATTAACTTTTTACCCCAAGGGTCTGGTATCTTAGCGAAAAACGTCATTAAATACATTTGTGTATTTTTAACTCTGTTATAAACATAGTAATAATAATCTTGAAAGACACAAATATATTTATCTATTTCACACATATCACATAATTATAATCGTAACAAAGCAATTTCGTAATTTTTAATTGTTGCAGAGTCTTTTAAAATATTACCTTTTCTGGCAAATTCTAATCTTATAGCTTCAGTAGCTCTTGTAATTAAATTAGCAATACTATCATCGGTACCAAAAATATCATTTCTAGTGGCATCATTTAAGTTTTGCCACAATCTTAGCAAGCTATTTAATAGACTTTGTTCTATAAAATGTTTAGTGGTGTCATAATCCATTTTGTTTATTGTTACTGCTATCCTTAAAGAAGTTTCCCATTTATCTATAGTTTTCTCAGTATTATTAATACAATCTAAATCTAGATATATTCCAAATGGATTAATCGCTTCACTTTTCATTGATCCTACGGGTGTGTGACTATCATTTGTTCTTAATGCAGCATTCATACCTGCATAAGCCCTAGTGGGTCTATTAAAACTTGTTCGACTGGTTTCAGCCTGAGTAGGAAGCTCAGTAATATTAGGATTAAAATTCACTTATTCTGGTTTGACGGTATCCATTTTTAAATTAATCTTATCGCCTTCATTTTTTAACTGGGTTCCTTTTATATTTAGTATAAAGCTATCTATTTCTGAATTTTCTAAATCGGAGCTTAACATTTTAGATTATTTCCTCCGTATTCTTCAGGTATTTTTATCTTTGAAATATGGGATCCTATGATATCTAAGGTTTTATTTATAGGTTCTTTATCAATATTTATTTCTTTTTGATTTAGTATATCTTTCAATGTTTGAATTTCTTTAACTATTAAATTTCCAAAGTAAATAATTGTTTTTTGTATTTCGTACAAATCTTGTTCTATTTTTAGAGGATCTTCTTCATTAAGTAATTTATAATTGAATTTATTTTCCATTCTATCCTAAACTAGTTGGATGCTTTTTGAAATAATAATTTTGAAGCAATTTTATATTATCTCGTTCTCCTGTTATATCATCTTCATTAGCGTGTATTATATTTTATACTCTTCTTACCTGTTTAATTTTATCAGGGTCTAATCTTTTTAGATATTTTTTGTAAGATTCGTCTTTTATCATAGCAACTTTTAAGTTTTTCTGAAAGGTTCAATATAGATGGTTATCTAATCTTATTTCTGTAAAAGAGGGTAATCTATTCATTATCCTATGCTAGAAGGATGAGTTTTAATTACTAGTTGAATGAGTTTTATGTTATCAGTTAGTCCTACTATGACTGTGTCATAGTCATCTAATATTTTTTTTATTCTAATAATAGAATCTTTCAAGTTTTCATTGTTATCTTTCAAAAGTAAACGTAATAATTTTTTGCATTTTTCTTTACCGTCTTGGGTATCCTTTAAATGTTTTCTAAACTTCCATAGATAGTTATTATCTATTTTTATATCTGAAAAAGAGGGATGCCTTTTCATTCTATATCTATGTTATTAAAATTTTCATCGCACCTTAGTGAGTTAGTTATTTTATCAAATTTATCTTTAATGTTTTCTTATCTAATATTAATATCTAATGAGGGCATGGACATGTTTTGTGTAATATCTACTTCCACGTCTTTAACATCTATCATGACTCTAATACCATAAGGGAGAGGGGGTCCAGAAAATCACTGGTTCGATAAGTCAAGTATCCGTGTTGGTATATTTTCATATCTAACAATGTTATTATCTTGTTTAACAAGTAAAATTAAACCTTCTGAGGAGGAATATGTTATGTCTAAAATTAACATAATGATTAAAACAGAGTAACTTTTAAGAGCAGTGTAATATTATAACAGTATAATATTTCAACATAAATAAAAAGTCAAGGGTCCAACATGCTTCCATACCTGTCCCGCTTTGACCAAAATTACACCGGGTATCCGACGAGACTTTTACCGGACATCGCAGTGTAATATTATAGGAAAAATGCATAAATTCCCCTCTGAAGTTATATTGAAAAGTCAGTTACACACTTTAGCTACTTGAGTGACCTATTACACACCTATACAACTCAAAAGTGTATTTATTTACCCCTTTCTACACCAACCCCAGATATTATGTAGAGAGTGAGAACCACTCGTCCCCCAATAATGCCATGTATTAAATCATAAACCCCCAATATCGCGTGTTATCATTAATAAAAGCACCAACTCCCTCATCTTTACCAAATTCACTCACATTGCTTCTTCTTGCTCTAATCCTAAATTCCAAATGTTTCCACTTCCCCTTGCATACATAAGAGAGAAAGGAATAAAAAGCTACATTTGATTCTCCTTAAAAAGAATTGAGCTTGAATTTCAATTTGGTGCTTCAAATTTATGCTTTGATGAACAATTAAATTCTTCAGTTTTTTTCGGGGGAAAATTTGGGTAAGGTGGGTGGGCTATAACATTAATTTCCAAGAAATTACCATTGGAAAATCATTTTAATAAAGAGTTCATCTCTTCAAGAAAAGGCAAGAAATTAGGTGAACATTTCTTCCAAGATTATGCTGAAACCTAATGGGAAGAATACCAAAAAGGCTGCTGCGGCGGATGAGGACGACGAAGCAGTGGTGTTTGCGGGAAAGTTCATAAAGGAGTGGGAGACATGGACAACAAATCTTGGAATTTAGAGGTTGGGTTATTCTTGGGTTATCAAATTTGAGAATTTATAGGTTGGAATGTTTCTTGGGTTATCAGATTTGGGAATTTAGAGGATTAGTTTAGATGTAAAACAAGGACCATTTTAATTTTAAAAATTAAAAAATTTAGTTTGTAAAGGTACTGTCGCGCTGAAAAATTGTGACTGAAATGCGCTTGAGATTGTGTGTAGGAAGGGATAAATAAATACACTTTTAAGTAGTATAGATGTGTAATAGATCTCTCAAGTAGTTGAAGTGTGTAACTGACTTTGCGGTACAACTTCAAGGGAGAATTTATGCCTTTTCCCCTTATTATCATCATTATCATTATCATCATCATTATCATTATCATCAATCATTATTATTATCATTATCATTATTATCATCAATCGTTATCATTATCATTATCATTATTATCATCATCATTATCATTATCGTTATCATTATTATCATTATCATTATCATTACTATTATTATTATTATTATTATTATCATTATTATCATTATCATTATCATTATTATTATTATCATTATTATTATCACTATCACTATCATTATCATTGTCATTGTCATCATTATTATCATTATCATTAGGGAAAAGACATAAATTCCCCCCTAAAGTTGTACCAAAAAGTCAGTTACACACTTAAATTATCATGGTGACCTATTACACACTTAAACTACTTAAAAGTATAACTATTACCCCCCTACAACTGACGTAAAAAAAAAGGAGTAGCGTGTCGAATTCTGTAAAGTAAAAAAAATTAAAAAAATAAAATCACCCCACCCCACATCCTTTCTTCTTCACACCCACCTCCATTTACTCCTAGTTTGAATCTTGATTTTTTTCTTTCAAAATCCATTAAAGTAAAAAAATTAAAAAAGAAAAATCACTCCACCCCCACGTTCTTTCTTATTCACACCCACTTACCCTCTTCTTCTTTACACCCATCACTATTTACTCCCCATTTTGAATCTTGATTTTTTTCCTTTCAAAATTTATTAAGAAGAAGAAGAATTGTTCTCTCCATTTTGGTGGAGAAGACGATTGGGGTTTGGGGGGGGGGTCGGATTAGTGGTTAATAATTAATTAGTATAAAATATAGTTAATAAAATAAAAGTTAATTAATAACGAAAAAAATATAAAAAAGTGATTGGGTAGTTAATAATTAATTAGGATTTAATTAGTATAAAATATAGTTAATAATAAAAAAGTTAATTAATAAAGAAAAGAAATATAAAAAATTGGATGCGTGGTTAATCATTGATGGGTAATTAATGATTAATTAAAATTTAATTAGTATAAAATATAGTTAATAAAAGAAAAGTTAATTAATAAAGAAACGAAATATAAAAAATTGGATGGGTGGTTAATAATTAATTAGGGGCTAATCTGTATAAAATATATTGGTTTATTGGGTAAGCCATTAACTCATTAAGTCTATAATAATTTAGTATTTTAATTTTATTTGTATATAAATATTAAAGTATCAGAAAAAAGATATTAAGATATAATCACTATATCAGAGTATCAATACCCTAAATAATTCATAGTTCACACTACTTCACTGTTCACACTCTATTTACCTTTTAGGCTTTAGTAACACTTTAGGTTCACAACGTCAAAATCTAAATAACTAAGAACAATGACAACTATTATTTGTAATGAAAACATCAAGGGTTAGACGACGGATAGGGTTCTGAATTGTGAGTATTCCCAACAGGATGATCTGATTTTCTTGTTTCGTTGTATGCCTGTATCGCATCAAATTATAGGAGAAGTCGTATATTTGTTTTGAAAGCATTTTCTTATTGGTTAAACAAAAAATCGAATCATTAAAGACCAAAAATTGATAGTAAAAAAATCGATAACAAATATCTTATGTGTTTGGTCATCATTTTAGAGTATTTAAAAATTCAAAATTGATAAATCAAACTGATAATACTTGAAATCGAACCAACCGATGCACACCCCTACTCATAAGCATACGTTTCCTTCTTATCTTCTTCATTTTGATGCAGATTAATGGTTTGATCCATGAATAATTGATTAATAACTTTGTATATTTTGGTTGATTACAACTTCTCTGTATAGTTGTTTTCCTCCTGTGCGAGAACAAAATTTAGAAACTTATCTTGCTGAAAAGCTTGCTCACTATACTTGCTGAAAAGAAAGGAAGATGAAAATGAAATTGTGTTGTAAAAAAGCTACAATTTATGCCAACATGTAAGTACTATGTTGATTTAAGTAGATTATAACTTTAATATTGATTGAAGAAGAAAGATAAAATATTGATGTGACAATTTAAGGCATAAATACATACTATATAAATATGCATTATACTTTTTCAGAAAGTATTCATGTGTTTATATTAATACTAGACATTAGAACCCGTGTCAGTACAAGCCCAATATATGTTACTTCCTTTTTATTAATTTATGTGACACTTATGAGAATAAACCTAGACCACCTAATAAATAGTAAAACCACGTTTCTATACTATGAATGCCAATAATAATGCAACAGAAAAAATAAAGAGATTTATCATGGAAAACCTCCTTGCTCAAAGGAAGAAAAATCATGACCTACACATTCTAGGATTTAGCCAACGTCTCACTAAACTTCAAAGAGAAGTTTCAGATTACAACTCAATAATCAAAGGGACTAACTCTAGTACCTCAACTCTAACAATTAACTAAATCGTTTGCTCTACTCTCCAAAAAGTCAAATCCACTTCTTGTTACAAAGTCTCACGAACTCACTTTCTAACTTTTAGAATGATTATCACTCAATAATGATTCGAACTAGAAGGTAACACAAAATTAACTTCAGAAAGAAAACCTAACTCTAGTTCTTCTTTCTTCTGTCGTTTTGCTCATTAAGCGCCGTCACGTGATTTTAATTTAAGATTCTCTTGGTTTTCTAATTGCAAAAACTACTTCTCTTGTGAATGGATTTTCCTTCTTATAGGTCTTTAAGAAAACCTAGATGAGTCCTACAAGGAAAGTTATTACCCAACTGATTACCTTTACTTATAGGAGTCTTACTGCATAGTTCTTCCTTATTTAGGAGTCTTTGACTTTTATAAGGACTTGGCAGTTCCCGCATTTTTCATACTTCCTCTTTCATGGTGGTGAACCTGGTTCACTTTGTCATTATCAAAACATGTTCACATATTGTCATGTCATCAATTTCCCTCTTTATGATAATGACCAGGTTTAGGTTCTACCACCCTCTCCATATGCTTAATCATTAATGAAGGCCAATTGATTGTCTCCACTCGGTCCAAAGAATTCACAAGTCCTATATCCCATAAAGTTTATTCATGTTGTCTCTCCCCACTTGGGACCATCCCTTTATGCACTACCTCATACAATAACTTGTGGAAGGGTTCCATTTCACCCTTCAGAATTTTCCTAGGTCTTACAGTAACAATTCTCATCCTTTTTCCACACTTATTCAGCCAGCCCCACAATGGGCACATTGAATATCTCACCCAGGATGACATAGTCATAAACCAACTCGACCCCTCTCACTGAAGAAGTTACTGTGCTATCCTCCAAAAAACTAAGTTCTTATAGAGTTCTACAACGTCATTTTTATGGATCCCTAGAGATGTATCAAGAAACAAGTGGGCCTAACCCTGAAATGTTAATTTTCTTAGAAACCCCTAAATTAGTGGTAATTCCTTAACATTTGGATCAATTACCCTCCCCCTTAGCACTTCCTTAGAAGAAAAATACATTTTCATCCCAACAGAAAGGAACTTGGCAAAAGTTTTGTTCATTTCAGTAGTGGTAGGAGCAGGGTCACAAGGAACTGAGTTCGAATCCTTATCATAACTAGATTCAAGATTAACTAGAGAAAAGAGAGTACAAATAGGTGACTTATGGAAAGATAGGGAACTTCTTTAAATAAGCTATTATTTGACCTTTGTTCGAGTGTGTTTATGATTGGAATCATCTGCCCGATTGACCTCTGCTTGCTTTTACTACATGTGAATGGAGTTTAAAACCAAGTCTTCTTAACAATAATTGGCCTATAGGGACACTTAGGTGGATCCCAGTTAAGACAACTAAGGGGAACCTTTTCTCTTGAGATAGAGGGAGAATGAGTCGGTAGTGGGGAAAACATTTATGTTGGTGGAGGATTAGAAAAAGGTAAGACAGACGTAGTGATGGGGTTAGATAGTGGAGATGAGTAGATGATATGGTCTTATAGTAAGGAAGAGGAAGGACGATAAGGTTTAGGGATGGAGGGGTGAAAGGTTTGTTGCAGGCGAAGAGGGTAGTTGGGAAAGATGTGGAGGCGGTGAAGATAGAAGTGCAAGTAAGATATTTTTGTGAGTAGAGGAGACGGTTTCATTAGTGGGTAAAGGGATTTCTTCCCTCTAAGATGGAACCCTTGGTGAGGCAATGGGTGTGGGTTACCTTTAAGATGATGCAGTGTCATCATCATCGGAGTAAGCAACAAAAGTAGGTAATAGGGTGTAATGACCCTCCAAGTCATTTTTTTCATTTCCTGATCTTTTCAGTGTTTGGAGATTTGTTGTAGTGACCCTTAGTCATTTATGACTTGGTGACATGAATAGTTCGGTCGCCTAGTCGTTCATTTGGATATTTTGCTCATTTCTCTATTTAGGAGCTTTTGGAGTTTGAATGGTTGACTTCAGTAAACACTCCAAGAAAACTACCTTATAACAGAATTCTGATGATTCCATCAGCTATAGAATTGCCAAATTAGGCTGGTAGCATGATAGACATGAGTATCGAGGTAATCAGTGTGAGTTTGGGGCCATTTGACACTTTAGTCTTTGAAATTTAGCCTAAGGTTAAATTTGGTCTACATTCTTTGTTAACGCACTCGTACTGAAATTTCGTCAGTGTGGTTTGCCCTAGAATGGTCATTTAAGGCTAGAAGCATGTTTATCTCGAGTCCTGAGCCTTTTGGTGTGAGTTTGAGCCATTAGGCATTTTAGCCTTTAAGCTTCAGCCTAAGGTTGACTTTGGTCAACATTCTTGGTAAATGCGCTCAAATAGAAATTATGTTAGTGTGTTTTGCCCTAGAATATTATGTTTGGTCTAGAACAACCCTTCGTGCATGTCCTGAGGCTTCCAGTCTAATTTCGAGGACCGTTGTGGAATTTAACATAAAATGACATAGGGAGTGGGATCCATATTCTGTTGTAAAAATCTCGAATAAACATTTTGAGCGCTTTTGAGTCCGGAATGTTGATTTCAAGTGGTTTACACTTTTGGTTTGCGTCTTTTAGACTACGAATAATTTCTGAAGTCATGTTTGAAGTTTTGGTACTTTTAGCCCTTTTTCTGGTTTTCTGGTGCATCATTTGTTCTCCTCTTTCGCGGGCATGAAGCTCCGCATTCACGGGCATGAATCTCCCCATTCGTGGAGGGTTATTCGGGCAACTTAAAGACCCGATTTTCAGCTTATTCTCCAAACTTTAAACTACGATATCTTGAGTATTTTAAGTTAGAATTTAGCCATTCAAAAGGCTATCTTCAAGAAATATTTATGGGAAATCTATTGGTGAGCTCAGAATCTTGATTAGAAGATTTTCTTGATGTAAAATCCACCCCAAAAGTGTTCCCCTAGCTTAGATTTAAGCTTTAATGGTGATTTCAATTGTTGGTCTATTTTTTCTCAATTTGTGCATCGATTTGTGCCCCATTTTTGGGTACAAGCTCAATATTTCTTTTAGAACTTTTTCACAAAGTTTGTTTCGACATTCCCATCTCGAGTCCTACAATCATGTTTTAAACCTAATTTTGGGTCTGTCTCCGAAAAATGCGGTTTTAGTATCAAAACATTTGTATTAATGAGGTCATCAATATTTTGATAGTGTTGAGGCATATGGAGTTGTTTTTGAAGAGAAAAACTATTGGGAAGTAGAATTGGAGCGTGCATGTTCGGCTTTGAGGTAGGCTACATTCTCCTTTCTTTTGATTGTGCTTCATAAGGTGTTGCTTAGTATAAATAGCTTATCATTTATATTTTATGTGATGGGTTAGGCTCAATTATCAGTTTCTTGTTTCTTTGTCCCAATGTGATCCTTAGGCTAGGTTATTTTATGAGACTTCTAGTCTAGTGGGTAGAGCTATTGATTATGCCGTAGTTTGGCCGAGATTAGCCTATTTTGGGTGGCTTGATTAATGTTTATGGTGGTTGGCATATTTTTAACTTAGGATTAATTTTGGGATGAAACTTAATTGATGTAGCCATTGTTGGGGGAATCTCTTAGACTTAGTGTCCTTCTCTATTATAACACCTATTTTGAAGCCTTGGTGTAGATGTTTCCACTCGATTAGGCTTGTGAATTATTGTTGGATCCCATTTATGGATTGAGAGCTAGAATCCCCTATGCTTTTTTTTACCATTTGGCGAGGCTAGTTTTGTTCGAAGTCTCGAGGTTGTATTCCTAGTTGGATCTGGAGATATTGATTGGCTAACTGAGCACTGGTTTACTTATTTCTGCCTCTTTGTTACACAGGTAGGGTTAAGTTCCTTTTTGGTCCTTTTGATTGAATTAGATGAGTAGAGTTGAGCTTTAGGTCTTGATTGGAGGTCAGTCGCATTTGTTAGCCTAATTTTCATGTTCTAGAGGTTAAGGTTATAGTGGAGTCATTATTGTATGTGATTATGCATGTTGTTTGGGTGCTGGTGATGGCATGCATTGCATTAGATCATTAGTTTCTCACGGATGTAGTTAAACCCGGTGCATGCATTGGTTCTTGGCATTGATTTGAGAAAGCTGGGTTGTAAACCAACCTATTTTATACTAATTTTTGAATGGGGGTCATACTACCTTTATTACTACTATTTTCAGTGGACTGAAGGCATCAAGGATGCACTCATTTTATGATATTTATTTGAGGTATCGAGGATGCTCTTATTTTATTATATTGATTCGAGGCATCGAGAATATGCTTATTTTATGATACTGTCTTGGTCATAGAGATTTCTGACCCTTTCTATGCATATTTGACTTTTTATTCCAGTCAATCGATAGAGTGGACTTTGATGATTGGATATACTAATTAATATCTATATTAATATAAGACCTGGATCAAGACCAAGAAGGTATATAAGGGCATTCTCGAACCCCCCATGGCAATCCTAGAGAGGCGCATGAGTCCTACTTCTTGGCCGAGACTAGAAGTAGATTTATTTATCTTGGTATGAGGCACTTGGAACTGATGGTACTTATGGTTTATTACATGACTCTCATTCATATGTGCATTGCCTATCACCAGTATAACTGTTTGTACCTATCAGTAGAATAAGATACCATGGGGGTTTAACTGTTTGTGAGTGAACTTCCTGGGCACACGGGGGCTCGGAAGGTATTGAATTACTATTTGCAAACTTGTGGTGGTATAAAGGGTGGTATCTTATTTGATGGTAGTTATTGTCCTTGTTCTTATTTACTTGACATTTGTATAAGGATTTAGATGATACGGTCCTTTGGGCCGTTATATGGTATGTGTGCTTACTTCTGTTAGTAGGTTTTTACTTAGTTGTCCCCTTTCGTAGTGTGTCATCCTGATTAGGCCTTGGGTTGGTGCCACCAGGTGTGTCCTTGGTTTTCTTGCTTGTTTTTTATCTTCTCTCTCTTTCGTATACATGATGCTTCTTATTGCAGTCTTCCATATTATTCTTGTTAGTTACTTCTGATATATACTCCTTGCTTATATATTTTTTATACTTGCTTTATCTTTAGAGCTCAATCGGCTGATACCCACTGAGTATTGTCGGTACTCATACTATACTTTTGTACCCTGCAGATCATAGTACGGGGTTTATTTGCTGATTTGGATATCGTGCGGAGCAGCTCTCAGATTTTAGAGACTTAGGTGTGCTCTTTCCATTCAAAATTGCGTATATCCTTCTATTTTGGAGTTGGACTAGTCTTTACTTTGTATCCGAAGACAGTCTGTATTACTATTACTATTATAGTAACTATATATAAGCCTTGTATATTCTTATTTAGTTTATCAGCTTGACTACTAACTGATATCAGGTCTTGGGGTTATCTTGTTGTATTGTTATTAATCATCTTTACTTATTATTATTATTTCTAGTATTATTATTGTTATTGTTATTGTTATTGTTGTTGTTGTTGTTGTTGTTATTATTATTATTATTATTATTATTATTATTATTATTATTTGCTTATTTTCTTTCGCTTGTGATGGTCCATTGCCTATAGTTTCAGGTTGTGGGGTTATGCTTACCTAGTTGTAGGTTGATAGTAAGTTCCATCATGACTTGAGAAATTAGTTCGTGACAGAGTGGTAGTATATCTTAGGTTCGCTGGCATCATCGATATGAGAGCAAGTTCCTAGTAGAGTCCTCCATATTGGTGCAGAGACGTCCGTATCCTATCTTCGGGAGGCTATAGGGTATTTTAGGGAAATTTCATTCTTAATTCCTTATTCTGTGAAATTTCTTTGATCAACCTCTGAATAATTTCTTAGAGTTTATTCCTTCTTAGATGGATAATACGAGATTTCCGATAAGGATGGTTAGAGCATCAATACATACTACTCATGCTTCGATAGTATCTATGACCACCTTGGCTCATTTGGATCCGACATTGGAAATTCCGCATCTCAATAAGCATACACCACATATAGGTTTGGTTTCAGGTGCATCGAGCTGTCCTCAACCTAAACTTGGATTTATTCGAACTCGGCAAGGTTCTTTTCCAGTTTTTGAGTATATGATTGATTTTCTCAAGTGGGCTAGGCAGACTCCCGTCCTTGTTTCCTACCGAGCGAGAGTTAATTCAGGGGTTTATTGATGGATTGAACTTGTCTCTTTGTTTATCATCACATCACTTGATAGAAGTTGGGTCTAATTTTCACCAAGTGGTCAGTTATGTGTGGTCTAAGGGGCAGGCATGTATGGAGACTTATATAGGTGGAGGTAGAAGGTCCCGCCATCAGTGCAGTAGAGTAGCATCTGACCTTGAGGTACCATCATCCTAGTGAGGGTCAGCGTCACTCTAGACCTACCGGACCCATGGTGGGAGCACCTCAGGTTCCAGGCTGTTATACCCTGTACCATTGTACCTTAGAAGACTTTCGTACCTTGAAAGGTTTCTAAGCTTCTTGAAAGGTGCTTAAGCCTCTTAGAAAGTGTCATGTGAATGGAATGATCTACAAATCTATCAAACAACTCTAAGGAAGGAAGAATGCGATACCTTATGAGAGGGAAGGTTGGAAATAGGGCTAGGAAAGTCCAGAAGAATTTGGAGGCCAACTAACAAGTTGTAGGACTCGATTTACCTACGTAAGCTATCAACTTAGAAGTTTTACATACTTGAGATACTTGAGTACATACCAAGTTTGCATAGCAAGGAGTACACGGGTTCTTAAATTAAGACGAGACTACAAACCCACAAAGAGGGAGAAGAGCGCCATGAGGCAGCAAGAGGAGGCACCATATGGAAGCATAGGTAAATGACACGTGGAAGTAGGTGACCCACCTTCTTGGGGTCAAGTAGGTTACCCACCTTCTTGGGGGGGTGGACCCCACCTGCTACGTAGCAACCCCTTATTGGCCACATGGATGGGTTGGCCTAATAGGGGATGGAAATGTGTTACCCTTAGAATCTGACATGTGTGACCTCCTAAGGAAGCATATATATGTATGTTAATGACTCTCAAGTCATTTTCCAGCAAAAAATTCAAGAGAAAAGAAAGAAAAGAAACCCTAAGCTAAAAGAAAGTAGCGTTACCCAAGAGGGAGAAAAAGGTAAGTTTTCTAATTTATTTCCATGAATTAATTATCTAGGGTATATCATGATGATATTAAGGTGTTAATAATGTAAATTTATGGTTTGTATCAGCACCAAACGGATAGCAAACAACCACGACGTTTCAGCCGCAACTAGAGAACTTCCAAGGTGAATTTTGGCAAGCTTTGGCCAATTTCGGGTAAGATAAGGTTTTTCCTTTCAATTTGGAGTTTATGGTGTGTTTATGAAGTGTATTAAACTTCTTATATGTGCATGGAAGTATAAAAATTGCACAAGGATGCTTGACGTCAGAAACAATCTAAACTAAGGCCGTCAGAGTTTAATCGAAGTCGAGTAGGGTGTTGTGGTTATTGTGCTGCACTTGCAGGTGCTTTTATTGTGTGTTTCTGGGATGGAAAACGTTCCAAAAGGTGTGTGGGATCTTCTGGTTTCATCCACATAACTCTCCATTACGTATGGTTAAAGGTTTTACAAATTAGAGATTAAAAACCCTATTTTGGTATCATAGTTTTAAGCGAGTTGTTTGGAGTTTGTGTTATGTAATAAGGAAGTGGTTTACTTGAATATATTCTTCTAATTATTTTTTTGGTTGGATTCTAAGGTTTGGGGGTTAAATTAAATGTTCAGATAGGGCAAGTTATAGAGGAGATGCTGCCCGATTTTTGTTAAATCCTTAACTAACTAATAGACTAGTCGAGAAGTGTGAACAAGGAAGTAATTCCTATGGATAATGGGTGGTAGGTTTAGGAGATGGAAAGTCGAAAGTCACTAACCTTAGTATTACTTTTGTGTTAAATAGGTTAAAGGAGTAACGAAGCGAGTCTGGATGCGATTAACCCATAACAGGTATGTAGAGCTATTCTTCTTTTCTTTTGGCATGTCCTAGGTATAAGTTATGAATGGTTTGTATATGAAATGTGGGGATAATTCCACTCATGAAACTCCAAGTGTAATTAATAGACTTTATTCACTTTGTGCCGTTATATGGTATGTGTGCTTACTTCTGTTAGTAGGTTTTTACTTAGTTGTCCCCTTTCGTAGTGTGTCATCCTGATTAGGCCTTGGGTTGGTGCCACCAGGTGTGTCCTTGGTTTTCTTGCTTGTTTTTTATCTTCTCTCTCTTTCGTATACATGATGCTTCTTATTGCAGTCTTCCATATTATTCTTGTTAGTTACTTCTGATATATACTCCTTGCTTATATATTTTTTATACTTGCTTTATCTTTAGAGCTCAATCGGCTGATACCCACTGAGTATTGTCGGTACTCATACTATACTTTTGTACCCTGCAGATCATAGTACGGGGTTTATTTGCTGATTTGGATATCGTGCGGAGCAGCTCTCAGATTTTAGAGACTTAGGTGTGCTCTTTCCATTCAAAATTGCGTATATCCTTCTATTTTGGAGTTGGACTAGTCTTTACTTTGTATCCGAAGACAGTCTGTATTACTATTACTATTATAGTAACTATATATAAGCCTTGTATATTCTTATTTAGTTTATCAGCTTGACTACTAACTGATATCAGGTCTTGGGGTTATCTTGTTGTATTGTTATTAATCATCTTTACTTATTATTATTATTTCTAGTATTATTATTGTTATTGTTATTGTTATTGTTGTTGTTGTTGTTGTTGTTATTATTATTATTATTATTATTATTATTATTATTATTATTTGCTTATTTTCTTTCGCTTGTGATGGTCCATTGCCTATAGTTTCAGGTTGTGGGGTTATGCTTACCTAGTTGTAGGTTGATAGTAAGTTCCATCATGACTTGAGAAATTAGTTCGTGACAGAGTGGTAGTATATCTTAGGTTCGCTGGCATCATCGATATGAGAGCAAGTTCCTAGTAGAGTCCTCCATATTGGTGCAGAGACGTCCGTATCCTATCTTCGGGAGGCTATAGGGTATTTTAGGGAAATTTCATTCTTAATTCCTTATTCTGTGAAATTTCTTTGATCAACCTCTGAATAATTTCTTAGAGTTTATTCCTTCTTAGATGGATAATACGAGATTTCCGATAAGGATGGTTAGAGCATCAATACATACTACTCATGCTTCGATAGTATCTATGACCACCTTGGCTCATTTGGATCCGACATTGGAAATTCCGCATCTCAATAAGCATACACCACATATAGGTTTGGTTTCAGGTGCATCGAGCTGTCCTCAACCTAAACTTGGATTTATTCGAACTCGGCAAGGTTCTTTTCCAGTTTTTGAGTATATGATTGAGTTTCTCAAGTGGGCTAGGCAGACTCCCGTCCTTGTTTCCTACCGAGCGAGAGTTAATTCAGGGGTTTATTGATGGATTGAACTTGTCTCTTTGTTTATCATCACATCACTTGATAGAAGTTGGGTCTAATTTTCACCAAGTGGTCAGTTATGTGTGGTCTAAGGGGCAGGCATGTATGGAGACTTATATAGGTGGAGGTAGAAGGTCCCGCCATCAGTGCAGTAGAGTAGCATCTGACCTTGAGGTACCATCATCCTAGTGAGGGTCAGCGTCACTCTAGACCTACCGGACCCATGGTGGGAGCACCTCAGGTTCCAGGCTGTTATACCCTGTACCATTGTACCTTAGAAGACTTTCGTACCTTGAAAGGTTTCTAAGCTTCTTGAAAGGTGCTTAAGCCTCTTAGAAAGTGTCATGTGAATGGAATGATCTACAAATCTATCAAACAACTCTAAGGAAGGAAGAATGCGATACCTTATGAGAGGGAAGGTTGGAAATAGGGCTAGGAAAGTCCAGAAGAATTTGGAGGCCAACTAACAAGTTGTAGGACTCGATTTACCTACGTAAGCTATCAACTTAGAAGTTTTACATACTTGAGATACTTGAGTACATACCAAGTTTGCATAGCAAGGAGTACACGGGTTCTTAAATTAAGACGAGACTACAAACCCACAAAGAGGGAGAAGAGCGCCATGAGGCAGCAAGAGGAGGCACCATATGGAAGCATAGGTAAATGACACGTGGAAGTAGGTGACCCACCTTCTTGGGGTCAAGTAGGTTACCCACCTTCTTGGGGGGGTGGACCCCACCTGCTACGTAGCAACCCCTTATTGGCCACATGGATGGGTTGGCCTAATAGGGGATGGAAATGTGTTACCCTTAGAATCTGACATGTGTGACCTCCTAAGGAAGCATATATATGTATGTTAATGACTCTCAAGTCATTTTCCAGCAAAAAATTCAAGAGAAAAGAAAGAAAAGAAACCCTAAGCTAAAAGAAAGTAGCGTTACCCAAGAGGGAGAAAAAGGTAAGTTTTCTAATTTATTTCCATGAATTAATTATCTAGGGTATATCATGATGATATTAAGGTGTTAATAATGTAAATTTATGGTTTGTATCAGCACCAAACGGATAGCAAACAACCACGACGTTTCAGCCGCAACTAGAGAACTTCCAAGGTGAATTTTGGCAAGCTTTGGCCAATTTCGGGTAAGATAAGGTTTTTCCTTTCAATTTGGAGTTTATGGTGTGTTTATGAAGTGTATTAAACTTCTTATATGTGCATGGAAGTATAAAAATTGCACAAGGATGCTTGACGTCAGAAACAATCTAAACTAAGGCCGTCAGAGTTTAATCGAAGTCGAGTAGGGTGTTGTGGTTATTGTGCTGCACTTGCAGGTGCTTTTATTGTGTGTTTCTGGGATGGAAAACGTTCCAAAAGGTGTGTGGGATCTTCTGGTTTCATCCACATAACTCTCCATTACGTATGGTTAAAGGTTTTACAAATTAGAGATTAAAAACCCTATTTTGGTATCATAGTTTTAAGCGAGTTGTTTGGAGTTTGTGTTATGTAATAAGGAAGTGGTTTACTTGAATATATTCTTCTAATTATTTTTTTGGTTGGATTCTAAGGTTTGGGGGTTAAATTAAATGTTCAGATAGGGCAAGTTATAGAGGAGATGCTGCCCGATTTTTGTTAAATCCTTAACTAACTAATAGACTAGTCGAGAAGTGTGAACAAGGAAGTAATTCCTATGGATAATGGGTGGTAGGTTTAGGAGATGGAAAGTCGAAAGTCACTAACCTTAGTATTACTTTTGTGTTAAATAGGTTAAAGGAGTAACGAAGCGAGTCTGGATGCGATTAACCCATAACAGGTATGTAGAGCTATTCTTCTTTTCTTTTGGCATGTCCTAGGTATAAGTTATGAATGGTTTGTATATGAAATGTGGGGATAATTCCACTCATGAAACTCCAAGTGTAATTAATAGACTTTATTCACTTTGTGATGTTAAGACTCCTGTAATAGTTGAGTTATTGCCTTTTAAGGCTCTTAGATCATGAACAGTAGTATATATAAAGCCTATTTCTTCTTCTTTTTGGAATGTCTTAAGTATAAATGAAATGGTATATGATATAAGGTGGAGGTAGTTCCAGTTATAAGCTCTAAGTATGACTCATGACTTTTATTCACTACTTGATGTTAGAATTCTTAAAGTAGTTGAACTACTACCCTCGAGTCTCCTATCTGATGAATAATAATAGAATGCATCAGTTCCTATCCCTAAGGTCCCTGCGACGACAAACGTATCTACTTTCATAAGCTGTTTAACCTTGTCTCGATACATGTCTACGATTCCTCAGACTCTAGCTAATATGATCCCTAACATTGTTTTGAAGGTACTTAAGACGATTACTACTTTGGTCTTCAGGTTACGGTTTACTTGACTGTTTCATTGAGTCTCTAATGATGACTTAGTTGCATATTGTTTCTCACTACTCTACTCATGCACACAGTAATGCATCTCCCTCCGAGTCCCATAAGGGGTCCGGGAACATGGTCGTGCCTAGCTTTACTATTCATTCACCGAGTCCCAGGCCAGCTATATATATATGTATAGAGTATATGAGGATGAAATACCATATACGATGAAGTGAAGCATACGATGATGCCGTATGTGATGATGCTCATCACCGAGTCCCGGTCCAAATATATATATGATAATATGATGGAAAATATGGATTGGGCCGTACATTCCTTGGCATTATTTTAAAATATGGATCAGACCATACATTCCTCGACACTATTTTAAATTATGGATCAGGCCAAACATTTCTCGGCATATTTTACTATGTGATAATGGCACCGAGTCCCATAATGGGTCGGGTGCGGTACGATATGTAAAACACTCTTTCACTGAGACCCTCACTAAAGAGCCGGATATAATAGAGAGTCATACATATGAAAACATGGTGACGTACTTGTAATGTATGAAATGATGTTGTATATGATGATATGGTAACATCGAGTCCTACAGCGGGCCTGGAGTGATGTGTAAGGATGATACACATGCCCTCTTTTCATCAGATACAGGTATAGGGAATTGTTAATTGTCATACTTGTTTCCTGCATCCCTACTTCAGATTTGTCTCAGTTATGTTATGTTATGCTTTACATACTAAGTAACTAATCGTACTGACCCTCTATTCTTCGGGGGGCTGCGTTTCATGCCTGCAGGTACAAATATTTATTTTGAAGATCTACCAGCTTAGGATTTCCGCTCAGCTATGTTGGAAGTGCTCCACTCTTACGGAGCCTAGCTTTTTGGGTACTGATCCTCCTATGTATATATTTTTTTGTTTAGGGGTACGACGAGGGCCCTGTCCCACCATATGTTCCTATTACTATTCATAGAAGTCTATGGACATATGTATGTGGGTTGCTTGTAGGTTGTTTCAGTTGTGCTTATATGATGTATTGTAAATGTTTTATGTTATGGTAGCCTTGTCGGCTTGCGTGCCCTTTCATGGTATGGTATGAATGAAAGAGGCTATATGTACATGAAAAGTTTTTGACCCATTGGGGTTTGCGTGTTTAGTATCACCTCACCCATAGTTTAACTTAACTATAGCTGATAGATACATATACAGGGGTCCAGGTCGGACCCCAATCGCGGCCTACGGGGTTGGATCATGACATAGGCGGTCCTATGACAGGTTATGGTACCCACGGTGGATAGAGTTCACGACAAACTTCTCAATGTTTACTATTTAGGCATTCAGGTTTGGGGGCTCATACTAATTCAGCTGGTTCATCTTAGTGGGCTGCATTTGGTGGAAAAAGGTATGCATGTAATTATTCGAGACATTTAGCTAAGGATTGTCCTATAGTCAATCATCGTAGGCAATAAGCTTGACAAGACTGGGTTCATATACCTCAGGGACAGTCAGTTAGATGTGGTATGCCAATTGCTACAGTTAGTGGTATATGTGTTCAATTCAGGGATAGGTACATTCCATCCCATGCTTTGGTAGGTCAGACAGAGGACGGGGCTCTAGGTATCAATCCAATTTGCATAAATTTTGTTTCTAGGACCTTTCTTTTTTATAGTACTTGGCTGTTGGGGTCTTCGTACCCATTGGTGATTACTTGACTTGTTAGATTGATCTTGTGATTATGATAATTACTTTACTTGAACTTATGTGAGAGTGCTTACTTAGCCTAATTACTTGCCTATTATTTGCTATGATAACTTTACTTAGAATTATGTGTATGTGTTTATCTCCCTAGGTAATTTCTTTTAGTAGTGTATCATTTTGGTTTTACTGTTATATTGTAATAGTGGTAGAGTTATACTTGGTGGATGTCGAGCTTAGCTGATTGTGCTAGTGGATTTCTATTTGGACATTCTAGAGTTTTCTTGGTTTAGTCCTTGCCCTTCCTAGTTTTCCCTATGGCGTGCTTAGCTGGTGTGAGATTGCTGACGACAAAAGGGTGTGTCAGTAGTTGTCTTCCTTATGGTCTATTGGAGATTTCGTTCATCGATTATTTCTTTGTTCGACCTCCTATTATTAGTTCCTAGGGTGGAAAAATTAAGGTCTATTCTTTCTATTTGGATGGGTTATTTCTTTATGGTATGTTTCATGGTGAAAGTATAATTTTAGCTGGGTATGCGATGTGTTGTCAGATAGCTATGTTTAAGTTGGGAAGGCTGGAAATTGAATTGTATTTGGTTAATCTAAGAATGGTGATGTTTTAGCTCGAAGCGTCATGTAAAAAGGGTTCTAGCGGGATTCATGGAAGAAATGGAGTAATACAATTATGATCGACCAATAATTAGCGAGAAAAGGATGATTATGGAGCGGGAGTGTTCATATTGATGAATCATGCTTTATCAAAATTGCCTTGGTTTATTCTTGTGATTCTTGGACTTTTTGCAGGTTAATCAATATATCTCACAAATTCTATAACAAGATTGTTTTACCTTATAGCCAGGACTACCTTTAATCTCGGTGATTCAGTGTTATTCCTAGGTTCTATCGGTAAACTACAATGGGTTTGTTGATGGTTCAAAGAGTTAGATTATTGATATAGGACTTTTGGTTTGGTGTGCTTGACTATATCAAACTTTGTCTTCCATGGGTGAATAGAATTGCTCTTAGAAAGTTCAACTTCAAATTTGGAGTCAAAGTAATTTGTGGGATCATCTCTTGGTTTCTTCTTCAAGGTGCAAGGTTTGTGTGTGTCATTGTGGTTAGCTGGAAGTGTTCCTTGCTATGGTTTAACTTCATTTGGGCCGCGCTTAATGGAACTAGATGTTTATTCACTACCTAGTGGCTCAGTTTTTGTTGGATTATGGTGGTTTACTCATATTTGCACTCGTTAAGTGATACATGGACTCATGACATTAGTTTCAATTGCTTTTAGGGTTAAAATCTCTTATTGGTTAATTTTCTAGAAGTCCGTTGGAAGCAGAGTGACATTGGAATTTTCACAGTGCAACTTTTCTTTCCACTCGTGGATTCGATTGTCCCTTGGTGCAGCTTGTTCCATTTTGGAAGATAGATTTCAGACAAAAGTTATGCATTTTGGGAGTCATTAGGTGAGAACTTTCTGCTTGTGCCATAGGCTGAGTTTCTTATTTTGAGTTCTTCTGCTCGTCGATGTTAAGTTGGTGCTTTCCTTTTCTTCATGGTTATTGGGGAAATGTTTAGATGATGTTGGGAGCGATTACTATTGTTTGGCATGGGTAGGATACCCAAGATGACTAAAGAGTCTTGAGTTTGGCTATTGGTCACCTAACTCTGAGGTATCTGTGTTGTTTTGATTTATCTCAGGTTAGTCTACTGTGTGAAGTCGAGTTTTTTCTTGTTGGGTGGAAGCCATTATCAAAAGAGAGAAATTGGAAGTTGGTTCTAGTATGAAGAAGAGAAGTGAATTTGAGAGTTTTCCCTTGGCTAGAGTTTTGGGTTGGCGTTGCCTAACCTAAGAAGGTACATGTAGGTCTGGAAGAGATTGCGGGCCTAAATTTCTAATCTTTTCATGCCTTTGGTTTTTTTTCAATCCATTGACTTTCGAGGACGAAAGTCCTTTTAGTAGTAGATGTTGTAATGACCCTCCAGGTCATTTTTGAGTTTTCCCGATCTTTTCAGCGTGTCGAGCTTTTTTGTAGTGATCCTAAGTCATTTATGACTTGCTGACACTGACAATTCGGTTATCTCTTGTTCTTTGGGTTTTATGACTATTTCCCTATTTAGGAGCTTTGGAGTTTAATGGTTGACTTTGGTCATCACGAGTATTGAGGCAATCAACACGAGTTTGGGTCCATTTGACACTTTAGTCTTTGAAATTTAGCATAAGTTTGACTTTGGTCAATATTCTTGGTAAACGGTTCGGATTGAAATTCCGTCAGTGTGGTAAACCCCAAAATGTTCATTTAAGGCTAAAAGTATGCTCATCTTGAGTCCGAGCCTCTCGATGTGAGTTTGAGTCATTAGGCATTTTACGATTTAAGCTTTAGACTAAGCTTGACTTTGGTCAACATTCTGTGTATGAGTCTTGGATTAAAATTATGTTAGCGGGGTTAGCTCCGTAATGTTGAGTTTGGTCTAGAACGACCGTTCATGCGTGTCCCAAGGCCTTCGGTCTAATTTTGAGGCCTATTGTGGAATTTCGCTTATAATGGCATTGAGAGTGGGACCCACATTCAGCTGTAACGACCTCGGATGAAAATTCTAAGTGTGCCTTTGAATCCGGTATTTTTTTTCAAGTTGTTTGCATTTTTGGTTTGCGTCATTTCGACTCCAAATGATATCAGAAGGCTTTTCGAAGTTTCGGGACTTTCAACCCTTTTTCTGGTTTTCTGGTGCAGTAATTGTTCTCCGCATTTGAGTCATGAAGCTCCGCGTTCACGGGCATGAAGCTCCGCATTCGCGGAGGGTTATCCGGGCTACTTAAAGACCCAATTTTTAACTTATTCTCCAAACTTTAAACCACGATATCTTGATCATTTCAAGTCCAAATTTGACGATTCCAGAGGCTATATTCAAGAGAATTTTATGAGAAATCCATTTTTGATCTCTTAATCTTGATTAGAAGCTTCGTATGAGGGAATTTGCGCTCCAAAGGGACTGCCCTATCTTAGAAGTAAGATTTAATAGTAATTTCAAATATTGGGCTGTTTTCTCTCAATTTGTGCATTTATTTGTTCCCCATTTTGGGATACAAGCTAAATAATGCGTTTAGAAATTTTTTACTGAGTCATTTTTGGGATTCCTATTGCAAGTCCCACAATCTCATTTTAGACACAATTTTCGGTCCTTCTTTGAAAAATGTAATTTTAATGTCAAAACATTTTTATTGATGAGATGATCAACATTTTTATAATGTGGAGGTATTTGGTGTTATGTTTAGCAGAAATCTATCCGAAAGTAGACTTGGAGCATGTGTGTTCAACTTCGAGTTATGCTACAGTCTCCTTTTTTTTCATTGAGCATCATAAAGTGTTGTTTAGTATAAATAGCTTGTAGTTTGGATTGTATGTGATGGGTTAGGCTCAATTCCCAATTTCTTGTTTCTTTCTCCCGGTATGATCCTTAGGCTATGTTGTTTTATGAGACTTCTACTCTAGTAGGTAAAACTATTGATTATGCTTTAGTTTGTCGTGATTAACCTATTTTAGGTGGATTGATTGATTTTTATGGTGGTTGGCGTATTTTCACCTTAGGATTGATTTTGGGATGAAACTTAGTTGATGTAGCCATTGTTGGCGGGATTCTCTTAAACTTAGTGTCCTTCTCTATGTAGCACCTATTTTGAAGCCTTGTTATAGAGATCTCTACCCTATTAGGCTTGTGAATTACTGTTGGATCCCATTTATTGATTTAGAGCTAAAATCCCCTTACTTTGTTTTATCATTTGGTAGGGCTAGATGTGTTCAAAATCTCAAGGTTGTATTCCAGTTGGATTTGGAAGTATTGATGGACTAGCTTAGCACATGTTTTCTCATTTTCTCATGCTTGTTACCCAATTAGGGCTGAGTTTCCTTTTTGTCCTTGTGATTGAGTTAGAGGATTCGAGTTGAGCTTTAGGCCTTGATTGGAGGTCGGTCGCAATTGTTGTATGGTAGTTATTATTGTATGTAATTGTGCGTGTTGTTTGGGTGCTGGTGATGGCATGCATTGCATTGGATCATTGGTTTCTCACGGATTTGGTTCTTGGCATTTCTTTGAGAAATCTAGGTTGTAAACCTAACTATTTTATACAAATTTTTGAATGGGGGTCATACTACCTTTATTACTTTTATTTTCAGTGGACCGGAGGCATCAAGGATGTGCTCATTTTATGATAGTGATACCAGGAATCAAGGATGCGCTCATTTTATTATATTGATTTAAGGCATCGAGGATGTGCTTATTTTATGATACTAGCTCAATCATAGAGATTTTTGACCCTTTCTATGGATATTTGCCTTTTTATCCCATTCACTCGACGAAGTGGACTTTGATTATTAGATATATTAATTGACATCTATATTAATATTACACCTAGATCAGGACCAAACAGGTATATAGGGGTATTCCTGAGACCCCCATGGCGATGGTCCTACTTCCTGATAGGGACTAGAAGTAGATGTATATATCTTGGTATGAGGCATTTGGAACTGATGGTACTACTGGTTTATTACACTACTCTCATTCATATATGCATTTCCTATCACCAATATAACTGTTTGTACCTGTTGGTAGAATGGGATGCCGTGCGAGTTTAACTATTTGTGAGTTAACATCCTGGGCACACGGGGGCTCGAGATGTATTGACTTGCTATTTTTGAACTTATGGATGTATAAATGGTGGTCTCTTTTTTGATGGTAGTTACTTCCCTTGTTCTTATTTATCTAACTTTTCTACAAGGATTTAGATAATACGATCCTTTGGCCTTTATGTGATATGTGTGCTTAGTTCTGTTAGTAGGTTTTCATTTATTTGTCCCCCTTCGTAGTGTGTTATCCCATTTAGGTCTTCGGCTGGTGCCACTAGGTACTTTCTTGGTTTCCTTACTTGTTTCCTATATTCTCTCTTTTTTATATACCTGATGCTTCTTATTGCAGGCTACCGTATTATTTTTGTTAGTTACTTGTGATATATACTCATTGCTTATATGTTATTTATACTTTCTTTATCTTTGAATCTTAGTCGGTCGATGCCTACTAAGTTCCACTTATTGGTATTCATAATACACTTATGCATCCTGTAGATCATAGTATGGTTTTTTTTGCTGATTTGGATATCGTGCAGAGAAACTCTCTGATTTTAGAGACTTGGGTGAGCTCTTGGCATTCAAAATTGTCTATATCCTTCTATTTTGGAGTTGAACTAGTCTTTACTTTGTATCTGGAGATAGTTTGTATTACTATTACTATTATAGTATCTTTGTAAACCTTATACTTTCTTATTTAGTTTAGTAGCTCGACTATCGACTGATATCAGGTCTTGGGAGTTATCTTGTTGTATTGTAATTATACTTCTTTTCTTGTTATTATTTTATTGGTGGTTTACTCAGATATGCACTCATAAAGTGATACATGGACTTATGGCATTAGTTTCGATTGCTTTTAGGGTTAAACTCTCTTATTGGTTCATTTTCTAGAAGTTCCGTTGGTAGCAGAGTGACATTAGAATTGGTCATAGTGCAACTTTTATTTCCACCCGTGGTTTTGGTTCTCCCTTGGAGCAGCCTATTCAGTTTTGGAAGATAATTTTCAAACAAAAATTATGGACTTTGGGAGTCACCGTGTTAGAACTTTGGGCTTGTAACCTGGGCTTAGTTTCCTCTTTTTAATTCTTAGCGCTCATAGAAGTTTAGGTGGTGCTTGCCTTTCCTTCGTGGTTATTTGGAAAATGTTTAGTTGATGTTGATAGCGATTACTACGGTTTAGGATGGGTAGGATAACCAATATGACTAAAGAGTCTTGAGTTTGGACTATAAAGAAAAGAACTTGACTTGGGAGGTGTCTTCTCTTAGCTATTGGTCGCTTAATTCTGAGGTGTCTATCTAGTTTTGATTTACCTTGGGTTAGTCTATTACGTGCAGTCAAGTTAGTTCTTGTTGGGTGGACGCCAGTATCAAAAGAGAGAAATTGGAAATTGGTTTGAGTATGAAGAAAATAAGTAAATTTGAGAGTTTTTCCTTGGCTTGAGTTTAAGGTTGGCATTTCCCGACCTAAGAAGGTACCTGTAGGTCTGGCGGAGATTGCGGCCTAACTTTCTAATCTTTTCGTTCCTTTGGGTTCTTTTCTATCCATTGACTTTTGAGGACAAAATTCCTTTTAGTAGTAGATGTTGTAATGACCATCCATGTCATTTTTGTCCTTTTCTGATATTTTCAGCATTTGGAGCTTTTTTGTAGTGGCCCCAAGTCATTTTTGACTTGCTGGCATTGATAATTCAATCTCCTGGTCATTCATTTGGGTTTTATGCTCGTTTTCCTGTTTAGGAGCTCTTGGAGTTTTAATGGTTGACTTTGGTCAAAATGGCAAAATTAGGCTAGTAGCATGATCAACATAAGTATCGAGGCAATCAATGAGAGTTTGGGGCCATTTGGCACTTTAGTCTTCGAGATTTTTCCTAAGATTGACTTTGGTCAACATTCTTGGTAAATGGTTTAGATTGAAATTCTGCCAGTGCAGTCATCCCCATAATGGTAATTTAAGGCTGGAATCTTGTTCTTCTCGAGTCCCAAGCCTTTCGATGTAAGTTTGAGTCATTAGGAGTTTTAGCCTTTAAGCTTTAGCCTAAGGTTGACTTTGCTCAACATTCTATGTAAACACGCTCAGATTGAAATTCTTTCAATAGGGTTAGCTCCGAAATGTAGAGTTTGGTCAAGAACGACCCTTGGTGCGTGTCTCGAGGTATTCGGTCTAATGGCTAAACCTCTGTCAAAGGGATTCCTTATCGAAACCACTAGTTTTGCTTGGTGGGCCGGGAATGCCCGACAAAGACAAGGAGGATTAAGAAGGCCATCATTAAGGAAAACAAGGCAATAGCTTCAGTTAAAGCAAATACACAAGCAAAGGCAGATCTCGTTAGAAATTTCGAGGCCCATAGTGGAATTTTGCTTAAAATGGCATTGGGAGTGGGACCCGCATTCAGTTCTAACGACCTCATATGAATATTCCAATGCGCCTTTGAGTTTGGAATGTTGTTTTTAAGTGGTTTGCATATTTGGTTTTTGTCATTTGGACTCTGAATGATTTTCGACGGCTTATTCGATGTTTTTGGACTTTTGGCCCTTTTTTTGGTTTTCTAGTGCAACATTTGTTCTCCCCGTTCAAAGCGTGAAGCTCCGTATTTGCGAAGGGTTAAATGGTGTTGTTCTCCGCTTTTCCGGGTTTGGAGGCTCCACGTTCGCGGAGGGTTATTTGGGCAACTTAAAGATCCAATTTTCAGCTTATTCTCCCAATTTTAAACCATGATATCTTGAGCATCGCAAGTCCAAATTTGGCAATTCAAGAGGCTATATTCAAGAGAATTTTATAGGGAATACATTGAGAGCTCGGAATCTTGATTAGAAGCTTCGTTTGAGGGAAAATACACCCTAAAGTGACTGCCCCAGCTTAGTTTTAAGCTTTAATGGGAATTTTAATTGTTCGGGTATTTTCTCTTGATTTGAGCATCGATGATTTCCCCATTTTAAGGTATAAGCTTAATAATGCAGAGTCATTTTTGGAATTTACATTACGGGTCCCATAATCTCGTTTTAGACCCAATTCTGGGTCCATCTATGAAAAATGCGATCTTAGTGTCATAACGTTAGTATTGATGAGGGGATCAACATTTTGATAGAGTGGAGGCATTTGGAGTCATTTTTGTGGCAAAAATCTACCCGAAAGTGAACTTAAAGTGCGTGTGTTCAGCTTCGAGTTAGGCTACGTTCTCCTTTGTTTTGACTGAGCATCATAAGGTGTTGTTTAGTATAAATAGCTTGTAGTTTGGATTGTATGTGATGGGTTAGGCTCAATTCCTAGTGTGATCCTTAGGCTAGGTTATTTTATGAGACTTCTAGTCTAGTGGGTAAAACTATTGATTATGTCTTAGTTTGGCCGTGATTAACCTATTTTTGGTGGATTGATTGATGTTTATCATGGTTGGCGTATTTTTACCTTAGGATTAATTTTAGGATGAAACTTAGTTGATGTAGCCATTGTTGGTGGGAGTTTCTTAAATTTAGTCTCCTTGTCTATGTCGCACCTATTTTGAAGCCTTGGTTTAGAGATTTCCACCCGGTTAGGCTAGTGAATTATTATTGGATTACATTTCTGGATCTAGTGGAGCACCTATTTCCTTATTTCCTCGTCCTTGTTACCCAATTAGGGTTGAGTTCCCTTTTGGTCCTTGTAATTGATTAAGAAGAGTAGAGTTGAGCTTCAGGCCTTGATTGGAGGTCGATGCAATTGTTAGCCTAGTTTTCATGTTCTAGAGGGTAAGGTGCTTGTGGTGTCATTATTGTATGTGATTGTGCATGTTGGTGATGACGTGCATTGCATTGGATCATTGGTTTCTCTTGGATGTAGTCTACCCCGATGCATGCATTGGTTCTTTGCATTGATATGACAAAGCTGGGTTGTAACCCAAATTATTTTATAGTAATTTTTGAATAGGGGTCGTACTGCCTTTATTACTACAATTGTCACCCGACCGGAGGCATAAAAGATGCGCTCATTTTATGATATTGATTCGAGGCATCAAGGGTTCATTCATTTTATTATATTGATTCGAGGTATCAATGATGCACTCATTTTATGATATTGGCCCGATCATAGAGATTTCTGACCATTATTTTGAGGCGCGCATACACAAAGGGAATTTATTTCTTGTCTAATACAAAATTGAATATAAGAAAATACAGTGGACTTTGATGATAGCATACACATATTGATATTTATATTAATATGAGACCTAGATCAGGACCAAATAGGTATATAGGGGTATTCTCGAGCCCCCATGGCGATCCTAGAGAGGCGGATCTGTCCTACTTCCGGGCCGAGACTGGAAGCAGGTGTATATATATAGGTGTGAGACAGTTGGCACTGATGGTACTACTATTTTATTGCATGACTCTAATTCATATATGCATTGCCTATCACCAACAGAGTTGTTTGTACCTACCGATAGTATGGGATATCATGCCGGCTTACCTGTTTATGAGTGAACTTGTTAGCCACACAGGGGATCAGGAGGAATTGTCTTACTATTTTCAAACTTGTGGTGGTATAAATGGTGGTCTCTTGTTTGATGGTAGTTACTGCCCTTGTTCTTATTTATCTAACTTTTGTGCAAGGATTTAGATGATACGGTCCTTTGGCCCTTTATGTGATATTTGTGCTTACTTCTGTTAGTAGGTTGTCACTTAGTTGTCCCCCTTCATACTGTGTCGTCGTGTTTAGATCTTGGGCTGGTACCACTAGGTACGTCCTTTATTTCCTTACTTGTTCCGTATATTCTCTCTTTTATATACCTGATGCTTGTTATAAAAGGCTTCCGTATTATTTTTATTAGTTACTTGTGATATATACTCCTTGCCTACATGTTCTTTATACTTTCTTTATCTTTGGAGCTCAATGGGTCGATGCCTACTGAGTGCCAATTGTTAGTACTCATACTATACTTTTGCACCCTGAAGGTCATAGTGCGGGTTTTCTTTACTGATTTAGATATCGTACAGAACAACTCTTAGATTTTAGAGACTTCGGTAAGCTTTAGCCATTCAGAGTTGCCTATGTCCTTCTATATTGGACTTGGACTAGTCTTTACTATGTTTCTAGAGACAGTATGTATTACTATTACTATTATGATATCTGTATAAACCTTGTACTTTCTTATTTAGTTTAGTAGCTCGACTACGGACTGATATCAGGTCTTGGGGGTTATCTTTTTTGTATTGTTACTATTCTCCTTTTCTTCTTCTTCTTCTTCTTATTATTATTCACTTCTTTTCTTCCACTTGTGATGGTCCGTTTCCTTATGATATTGAGTTGTGGGTTTAGGCTTACCTATTGGTGGGTTGATAGTAGGTGTCATCATGACTTGAGAAATGGTGTCAGTCGTGACATAGGGAAAGTTTTTCTAGGAAATTAATGGTCTACGGGGATGTAGTTGGTGAGTTTATTATGTGTGTGAGAGAGGATGATGATTAGATTTTGGATGGGGAGATAAGTTGGGTATTTGGAGATGAGAGAGAAAAAAAGGTGGGGGTGATTATCATGTAATGGCGGTTGTATAGGGAGTCATGGATGGTATTGATAGGTGATGATTAGTTTCTGATAGGCGCATGATAAAGGGATGACGATTAAGGTTCCAAAATAGGCTAGAAAGAGAAGCATTTACGTGTAGGTCGATAAGATTCCCGCTTATAAAGAGTGTTTAAAAAAGAAATAGAGGCATGAAGTGGACCAGGTTCCTTTGTTATAACTTAGTACATGATGTAGACATGTAAGATGATGTAATTTCATAAGTGTAGATTGTGAGGAAGAATGCAAACCTGAATTGTTAACAATCCGGTTCTGATAAACTATTTATCCTTGCAAGGCCTATGTTAGTTGAAACTAAGGGTAATGTCATTATACCTGAGCATCTCTATTCCATCCATCCATGAGTGTATACCTATGAAAGTACAAAAATGAGCTTAGTGTGAAATCTTCATCAGTGAAACTTTTACTATTCGAACATTTTGTGTTGTAGAAGAAGGAAAAGGAGGAGAATATGGTGTTGTTGATAAATTAGACCCCGTGTTGATCTCATCCTAGTAATTTGGTGAATATGTTAACCATCTAGTCCTCAGTTTTGTAGAATGTCATAACAATTTAGCGTTTCTCTAATTGTCACAAGAAAGTGGTGATGTCTATCAATATTCATGGTTCTTTTATATTGGACCAGGTTCTAGGCCATGATGACAACACTGATGTTGTCACATCTGATAGGTATGCATATGAATTTGATGCTGAAGTCTAAAAGTTGTTGTTTTATCCATAGAATCTAAGCGCAACATGATGTTGCAGCAACATACTCAGCTTTAATAGTAGACGAAGCGATAGAGTTTTGTTTTCTTGTAGCCCATGACACCAAGCAATGTCCAAGAAATTGAGTTATCTCGGATCGGCTTTTTCTTTCTACAAGTTATTCCTTATTGTCGGCATCAACAAATCCAATGAGATCAAAAGAATCACTTGTTGGGTACCAGAGAACTAGGTTCAAAGTGCCTTTGAGATATTTGTATTCTTTTAACCAACTTCATGTGTGACTTCTTTGGAAATGATTGATAGCATGCACATAATCCCACATTGAACACAATAAAAGGTCTGCTGGTAGTGAAATATAATAATGAGCCAATCATTCCCTTTTATCTTGTTTCACCAACTGGAGAACCAAATTCATCTTGATCAAGCTTTGAAGTCATAGTAATTGGAGTGTCATTCAGATTAACTTCATGCATATCAAAATTCTTGAGCAGCTCCTTGATGTATTTTTGTTGATGAATCGATATTCCTACTATTGACTTCTGAATCTGAAGTTAGAGGAAAAAGTTAAACTCACCCATCATACTTATTTCAAATTCACTACTCATGAGATGTGCAAAGTCCCCTATTTTCTCATCCATTCCTCCAAAATTATATCATCCATATAAACTTGTACTGTTAGCACATTATAGTCTCTTTTTCAGAGAAAGAATGTTCTATCAATTTTTCCTCTTGGGTTTTAATATGTGAGCAGAAAGGTCGATATCCAATTGTATCATGATTAAGACCATATAGAGCCTTTTCTAGCTTATACATATGATCAGCGTATTCATGACTTCCAAAGCCTGGTGTCTAGGAAACATATACTTTCTCTTGCAAGTACCCATATAGGAAAGAACTCTTCACATCTATTTGATAGAGTTTGAATTCCATATGTGCTGTAAAGGAGATCAACATTCAGATAGCTTTTATTCTAGCCACTGGTGTAAAAGTCTCATCATAGTCAATCTTTTTTTCCTGATTATATCGTTGAACAACAAGCCCATCTTTTTTCCTTCTAATGGTTCCCTGATCATCAATATTGTTCCTAAATACCCATATGGTTGTTGTCATTATTCAATTTTGAGGTCTGGAGACTAGGTTCCAAACCATACTTTGCTAAAGCTGATTCAACTCTTCTTGCATTATAATGACCCAATCTGCATCCAGTAATGCTTCTTTTATGTTATTTGGGTCTACCAATGAAATATAGGCTAGGAATGTACACATGTTTCTAAATATGGATCTAGTCTTGATTTCTAAGTCAAGAAGAGCGAGCAAGTTCTGTATGTGATGAGAGATTTTGTGCGTTCAGTTACTTATCTGATTGTTTTCACTAGTGATTAAAAGGAGAGAACCAGGTTTTTTTAGCATAGTCTACAGCTGGCATTGTATTCTCATGATCTCATCTTGTTCAGTATTAGGTTTTGGAGATGAAGCATTATCAGTCGGAGGAATGGTTTCAGCATTGTCAAAATCATTTGTGTCATCCTTCAAGTACTTTGTCATACATATATCATCAAGATCTTCTTGCATTTGTTTCTTGACCAAGTGATTAGTCTCATCAAATATAACATATGCACTTTTGTCGACACATTTGGTTCTTTTGTTGAAAACTTTATATGCTTTACTTTGAGAAGAATAACCAAGAAAGATTCCCTTATCACTTTTTGCATCAAATTTTCCTAGAGCATCTTTACCGTTGTTGTGTACATAACATACAGAACCAAAGGGTTTTAGATAATCCAAGTTAGGTTTGCCAATTAGAAATTCATAGGGTGTTTGGTTTAACAGAGATCGAATCGTATACATATTAATGAGATAGCTAGAAGTATTAACAACTTATGGCCGGTATACTATAAGAAGACCACTAGCAATCAACATGGTTCTTGCCCTGTCTTCCAAGGTTCGATTCTTACAGTCCATTACACTATTTTGTTGTGGTGTATGTGGTGCAGAGAAGTTGTGATTTACACTATTTTCGACACAGATTTTGAAAATTTTAAAGTTTTCAAATTTTGTTCCATGATCAGATATGATGCTGATTAACTCACATTTCCGTTTCTTTTGAACTAGTTTCATAAACATGACAAATAAATCATATGTTTCATCCTTTGTGTTTAGAAATAATATACATTTAAACCTGGTTTAATAATCAACAATAACAAAAACATATATTTTGTCCCTTTGACTCTGAAATCGCATTAGTCCACATATGTCCATGTGTAACAGATCCAGAGGTTTCTTTGTGCTTGCCATTCCCTTTAGTTTTGAAGGTAGATCTCACATGTTTCCTTGTGCTCACACTCAACCAACTTGATTTTCATTGAATCTTTTATTTGGCAGTCCTCTCACTAAATATTTGGATAATAGCTTGTTCATTATTGTGAGACTAGAATGTCCTAGCCTTTTGTGCCATAGCAGTTAGTTATCATCAACTGCTCATAAAATACTTAAGTGTAGGCGTTATGGGGCCCATAATATCTAATTTGTATACAGTTTTATGCCTTTTTTCCATGAGGTCCAATTTATATGAGTTGCAGTTGGTTATGTGGCATGCTTTTCAAGTAAATAGTACATCATTTCCTCTATCACATATTTGTGACACACTTAGGAGGTTATGTTGTAGTCCTTTAATAGAATATACATTGTTTATTGCTTGAGAGTTGGAGGGTCCGAAATTACCAATCTCATGATTTGTCCTTTGTTTTAATTTCCAAAAGTTGCACTTCCGCCATACAAACCATTCAGTATGAGGAAGTTATCCTTGTTGCCTGTCATGTGTCTGAAACATGCAGTGTGCATATGCCTTTGCTTTCATCTTCTTTGTACAGTTCCTGCACAAGCATTCAGAGATTACTTTTGGGTACCCAGATCCACTTGGTGCCTATTTGTGAATAAAATGGTAATTCAGATTCCTCCTACTCCATTTGGGTAAGAGCTTATGTTTGGGGACTAGTTTCCTGATTCCTTTACCTCAAGTCTTCTTCACATAGGTCAGATTATTTTTAGAAGCCATATTTTTGTTTTTACACATATGACTTTGATGACCATCTTGTAATAATTAGTGCAAGGCATATCTTCACTAATTCCCATAAGTTTTTTAAAGAGTTTTTCTTGAAGCCTATTCACTGTCTAGCTGAGGAATGACTTTTTGGGGGTATTATAAAGCATTATAGAATATTTTAGCCATCTTATATTGTGCTCTAACTCCATTCTAGTATTCCTAATTTCCTCAATAATTTCCTCATTACTTTAAGTTATGGACTAAAGATCATCGTTTAAACCTTTTATATTTTCCTTTAAAGCCAGATGAACATGATTCTTGACATTTTTCTCTTTTTCGATAGAATTTTGGTCATTTATTTTTTCTTGAAGGTTTTTATTGAGAGCTTCTAGATTATCATTTTCTATTCTCAGGGATGCATAATCTTCCAACACATGTTCCTTTATAGTACATATTGCATAATATGCATCTATGAGAATACAAGATAAGAATTCTAGTTTTCTCTTTGAGTGTAGATGGACATTTTATTTAATCTAATAAAAACTTACCTTGAACTGCTTATCATTGTCCTCATCTTCATGTAAGTCTGTTCCATCCATTAGTGTTTTGGACTGTTTGTCATGGTTTTAATCTTTCTCTGAATTTATTCCAGCCATCAACACCATGATTCTATCTTTTGAATGACACAGGTTCTCATCATCATCTAAATAAGTTATTGTCACTAATGCCAAAAAATCGTACTTTACTATTTCTTCCATCACCAACAGTGATTGATTTTCATTTTTCCCTCCATCAGATTCTTCACCTAAGGAACTTTCCATGGTTGCAAAGGCTTTCTTTATGATCAAATTAACCTCTTGACTGGTCATTCTTCGATTTGTAGGGATGTAATGATCATTCCTTGTCTCTTTGATCCTTTTCAAATTGTTCTTCTTATACTCTAGGACCCACAAAAGGCAGAATTTTATGAAGTGGTCTGAGATTTTGTACTTGTGACTTAACTGGTCTCTTAGATCTTTATGAGTAGTTATCTGCGATTTTCTCCTTTGATTCACCTATTCCATTTTCAACATTCTATGAAACCTCTATGTCATCAAATCAATTTTCTCTTCCTCGAAGTCGTCCTTTTCAATTGCTTTAAGAACATGATTCTTCTCCTTTATCTTACCTCTTATTTCCTTCTCTTGATTCTTCTTTAGTTCATGTCATAAGATTTCAAGTAAGCTCATCGATCATCATAGTATCCAGATCATGTGCTTCAGTTATTGCCTTTATTTTGGCCTAAGATTCAGGAAGCACACTCAAAGGTTTTCTGATAGACTTACCCATTGGAATTACTTCTCCCAAGAAGTAAATCTCATTAATTATAGCACTAAATCTGGTGAGCATATCTTAAATTATCTCGCCTCCCATCAATCTAAATAGCTCATACTATCGATTCAAATTATCGATTATGGACTTTTTTACTTGGCTTGTCTCATGAGAAGTTTGAAAAAGTCCCCTATACCATCTTTGCATCTAGACATGCTAAAATTCTGTTGTACTAAACTGGACCTATTCTGCAATTTAGAATCATCTTTGCCTTTGCATTGTTTGAATAGCCAACTTGAGTTTGACATTCTATTTCTTTCTATTCTTTGGTACTTTTGTTGTTCTATGTTTTCCAGTCTTTATGGAAATTATATGTAAGTGTAAGAAAACACTCCAGAGATCTGGGTTTTCCCCTATCAGATGATCTATCATTCTATTTTTCCACCATTCATAATACTTTTGATTGAATAATAAGGGTCTTGTCTGAGATGCTCCTTCTTGTATAGTAGGTGGTGCAATCATAGATCCTTTCTAACATTGACTCCAAAGACCTACTTTGATACCAATTGAAGAAAATTAGACAACCTAACAAATATATGAACCAGGTTCCTATACTAACAATGGCAGTAATAATGCAATAGAAACAACATAAAAATTATCTGTAATAACCTTGAAGGTCTTTTTTGGTATTTTCTAAGAAAATGATTGTTTTACCCCTTTTGGTAGTTTTTCGAAGTCATGTTTGATATGTATTCAAAGTTGGTTTCAGAAAATTCTGTCAAAATTTAAGATTTTTGGAAAGATTTGAGTTTTGAAAGCTTAAGTTATCAAATATGGGTTTTGGTGACATTTGGAGTTTTGAGTCTCGAAAAAAGAATTCCATCAATTCAATCATCTTTAGAAAATAAAATTTGGTCTAGAAGAGTTGACAGAATCCGATTCGGGGTTATATCAAGAATTTTAGGTCCTAAGTTGGAAATAAATGAGATTTTGAGTTTAGAGTTGACTTTAGTTAGCAATTGGAGTTTGGATGCTCGAAATTGAATTTTGATGACTACATTAGATTCGAAAAATGCTTTTAGGCAAACCGAAAGTTTCAGTGTATTTTTTGAAAGCTCCGAGGGTGTTTTAGTTTTTTAAGGCATAGAGTTAGTTTGGATGTAACTTTTTGGATTCCCGATCACGAAGACCTCAAATTTGAATTCCAATTATTGCATTGAGTCCGTAATATCGAATTTTGTATGGTAGTATATATTGTTTTTGTTTACGGGTTCCTAATAAATCCTAAGAGTCTCTTTGGGGACTTTGTGACTTGTGAATTTTTTGAGATTTCCTGTGTTTTGGTGTCTTCACTTTTTCGAAGGGGGCATCACTTTTGGAAGCTTTGCTTTAGCAGAGACCCTTCAAAAAAAAGAAGGAGGGTGTTTTTTCAGGCTTCGCAAAAGCGATGGTCGAAAGAGTGACCCTTGTCTCACTTTTGCGACATATGAGAGGGGTTTAGTGGGGTGTTTATATCATTTCTTTTATTTTTGACTTTAAAGAAGTATCCTTGAGGGGATTTTAAAAAGATTTTTGCTGGGAATCGATTGGGTAAGTAATTTTTACCCTAATTCATCATTTTCCATAAAAACTCATGATTTCAATCCCAAAATTCATGGTTTTTCTCAAGAGCATAAATATTTATGAAATTGGGGATTTGAGTTGATTTTAATGCCATTTTTAAAATGGTTTTTTCTATTGGATTCCAAATGCTTTGAGGATCATTTTCATTCCAAAAAATCCCCAAATTTAAATCCCCATTTTATTCCTTGTTAGTTCTATAATTTGATTGCGAATAACTATTTAGATAGATTGTGGTATTTTTAGATGCTATTCTAAAAGGGAAGGGTCAAGTTAGTGATTGAACAAGTATTGATTAAGGTAAGTGAACTTCTAAAATCCCGTAAATCTTGTAGATTACTTGAACTTTTTTTCGTATATGTGATGGGGAGTTACAAGAATAAGGTTTGGGATGATAATCATGTGAATTATGCTTAATAAAAGATCAGGGTGATAAAAAGGCTATGTATGTGTTATTATGTTGATTTGAAATGCGAACCCATTGACTTATACTTGGAATGAACTTGATGACATGCTATGATAGCCTAAATGTGATTAAGAAATTGATGAAATTATTATTTTCTCATTGTTGATTATGAAAATTACCCCACGATGTGGGATTTCATTGGTTTGTTGTTGTTGTTGTTGTTGTTGTATTGTTGATTATGAAAATTGACTAGGACATACTTGCTCATAAATTGATTCTAAATGTGATGAAAGGGTAATGAAATGTAGACATGATGACTTATAATGATTTACTTGTTGATGTTGATATATTATTGATCGTGTGACATGAATTGCATTGATATGACTTGTGTTGTGACTGTGGACACTATCATTCTCTCATTGTTTTTGCGAACATGCTTATTTGCATTTGTTCTAGAACATTGTGATAAAACTCGATTGATGACTATGCCGATGAAAAATAATTCTGGTGGATTGATATTTATGCCAATGGGAAATGATTCCGATGAATGGATACTTATGCTGTTGGGAAATGGTTTCGGTGATTTGTAATGATGTCAATGGAAAAGAGTTTTGGCAATTAATAATGATGCCGATGGAAAATGGTTCCAGTGGATACATGGTTATTGTGCGGCTCCTATGGGTTTTGATCTATTATACAATAGATGTGTATCATTAGGATAGACATGCATCACTTCATATTACATTGCATTGCATATTATCTTTCATCATGAAGTTGTGTATATGCCCCTTGTGTTTTTATGATTAATTTATTTTAAACTGATATGATTGATTCGGTGATGGTGATGAGCTATTATTGATCTATGTGCTATATGAACTGTATAGAATAGATTGGGCCTAATTTTTTCACGACCCGACCTAAGGCCTAGTTGTAACACGATGATCAAAACTCTGAAGGGAATCAACCAAGCATCTTGTACATATCATAAGCATACATAAGGTAAAACAAAAGCGAAAACATCATAAGAGAGTCTAAACTATGAATAGAAATTTAAGAATGTCACATGACAACATAGACTTGAAACATTTATCCAACTATATGCCTCTACTCCTGACTATGGGCGCGGGCTAAGACATGTCCCTAAATCACCCTCAATATGAAATATAGAAAAAGTCTTTGTAAACAATAACTAACTCGATAACTAATCCCCGATAAATGAGAATCACCACAATACTGCTGGATAGGAAAGCTTAACTAGCCACGTAGATGAGTGTGATCTTTAATCTCAACCCCTACATTATGAGATAATGTGGGCAAAAAGTATGCATTAGTATATTGGAATGTACTAAGTATGAGGGCATGACATGCAACGTAAATCATGAAATGCAATGGTCAAGTAAAACACATGATAAGATGAGATAAGTAAAGTTATGAGAAAAATTATTTTGACCAAGGCATTTATAAAGCATAATTTAAAATAATAGCATACATACGAGATTGTACATATGTGGGATGGGAATCATAACCGACAATAAGACCATGTGAGCTATAACATGGAATCCCATTGTCTCCCTATACAGCGAAGAAAAAGGGGAATCTACTTGCCAACGTAGATTCTACCCCCTAGGCGGGTCATACATACACAATATATGGATAAATAGCTAGGCCATGAAAGCAATCTACGGTGGCACGTAGTTTATGGAACATGAGACTGCTACTAAGGCTTTTGGTAGGACCCCCACCTCAAGTCCACTCGGTGCTAATTCAAATCCCACGGAATACATGCATAGCATAAAAATCATAATTACATATATCGTAGTCATGATCATAGGTTTGAAATCATAGAATAGCTCGTTTTCTCAACATACTTGTAATGTGAGAATTGTTTTTTCATCATCACAATCATATTTGTATAATTCATATCGTTAGGCCTTAGGTCACCACATAGGGCCCTAAGTCACCTTACTTCACAACTTGCATGAAATTTATACCTTGAACTTAGAGTAAAACTCAATTGCATAATCCATTGACTTTGAAAAATATGTAATTGACTTGAAAACATGCACGATCATAAACTTTATATCAGCTAATACATAATTCATATAGATAATGTCCTTTGGAAGTATAATTTAAAATACTCATAATTTACATCATGAACCCTAGAGATCAAAATAGGAGAATTCATGGGAGAACTCTTCAATTCAATACAATAACCATTAATTTATATCAAAATAGACTCATGATCATACTTTGAATCATAATTCATGCAATAGGAATAGAGATCATAAAACTCATAAAATACCATACTTTAATTTGATAGAAAACCTTGAGAAATTGATTGGACTTCATGGATCAAAGAATCCATGAATCAATACCCACATACCTTAAGTGAGGAAAACAAATAATTTGGAAGAACTTGGGAGTTTTGATGGAGAGCTTGAGTGAATTTAGTTGAAGTCTTCAATGGAGCCCTTGAGAGTCTTTTGTAGAGAGAAAAATATTTGAGTAGGTAAAATTGTAAAAGAATGAATAGAGTTAGAAGTTTAGGTCAATTTATAGAGTTGAATTAGGCCTTAAAAATGTGTAGGTTCATTAACTAGCAATTAGAGAAAAGTCTAAAGTGCCCTTGCTAAAAAACTAAATTTGGCTAGAAAATCATTGCCATGTATGCGATGCGGAGTCAAGCAAGTCCAAGATGCGGACTTGTTGTGCACCTTATTGGTTTGCGTAGTTCCTTGAGAAATCTATCTTTTGATCTACGGGATCAAAAAATCCATCGAGATTATTTTCCTGCAGGTTTTGACTCCCTAATCGATATTTCGAACTCAAATTTTCCAAAAAGATTAAGAATAATGCATTAAATGAGCGGCCTATTCCCAAGGCATTCTTAAGGAACTTATGAGAATTTTGAGGGATATTACAAATTTCTGTGTAGGTTGTAGTTGAGGAAGTTTGTTTGGGATGAAATGAGTTCTAGTGTATATTATATTTATTTGGTTTTGTTAGTTGTCTTGTTGAGTCTAGTGCTTTTTGTACTCACTCCTTGTTGTCCCAAACTCGGATAGTGACTTTTATTTCATTCCTTCATCTTGGGCCTTGTGAGTGGACCTGAGAGGTAGTTGTTCAATGCAGGCGATCTCCTTGTCCTTTTTCATTATGTTTTATTTTATTAAGTGCCAAGGATATTTAGACTTATACTTATTTTCATTATTATTGTATTAGAAGCACGTACATGTGACAACCAGTTGGTTAGATGTATTTTAGTTGACTAATGCTTATGCTTTTGTATATTTATCTATCTATTTAAACTATTTTCGCATTATTTTTCGAAAATGATGCATTTTGGAATGACTTGTCCAGTGGGAAAGGATAAGTACTATCACACCCGGATTTGGGTTTCGACAAAATGGTAAGAGAGACCAGGTTCATATATCTCAAATGTACGAGCCAAGTCTAATTAGAGTCTTGACGATCGGTAAATAGACATCTGTACTTATCTTAGAGAGGCTGTAAAGATTGTTTGAAAATTTCCTTTATGCCTTCTTTCTTATAGTGCATGGTTATTATTGCCAATGCTGAGTGTCGAGTGTTGTTTTGGTAATTAGTAGTGGATAGGCAATCTTCGAGGTAATTTTTACGACCCCAGCTAGGGGTAGGGGTAGATCCCGAGATAGAAGCCATGCTTAAGGATCGACACCAACACGAGAGGCTTTCCCGGGGCTGCTTGTTGAGGTTGATGAGGATGAGGTTCCTCCAGGATTTGTGGAATCACTATTTTAGGAGACCTTATTGAGGATGCTAGATGTGCTGGAGTATTTTATTTAGGGTGCAACATACACGCCAAAGGGCTTACAGACTAGAGTCGGGGAACAGACCCTAAAGATATATCATGTCCCAGACATTCAGGATTAGGTGGGCCAGCCACCATTGGTTCCCTTGCTAGCTACCAGTTTATAGGTTTGACCGAATATAGTCCCGACTGCAGATGATCAATAATGTTATGAGAGGTTTCCAAAGATGAGACCACGCCAGTTTTCGGGTGATTGAAATGAGGATGCTCATGAGTTCTTATTCCATGAGAAGCTTGAGGCAGTGAGCATTGTTGATGCTCGGGATGTTCGTTTCATAGCACTCCAACTCTATGGGTCACCTAGAGAGTGGTAGAGGACATTTATGAGGTCGAGACCAGTCGAATCCCCTCTAGTAGAGTAGAGATATTTTGCTAGTGATTTTAAGAATCTCTTTATTCCATACAGTGTATCTGAATAGAGCAGGTTGAGGTTTAAGGGATTTTCCCAGGGTACAATTATCACTCCAGTATTCAGATGGCCCCATTAGAGGAATTGTATGGTAGGTAGTGTCGATCTCCTATTTGGTGGTTTAGTTAAGATGAAATGGACTCTTTAGACATGGACTTGCGTAGAGATGCCAGAGAACAAGTTTGTATGATTCAGGGAAGGCTCTTAACAACTCAGAGTAAGCAAAAGAGCTATGAGACAAGCATGTTCTTCCATTAGAATTCATGGAGGGTGATCATGTTTGGCTTTGAGTGTTGCCCATGAAGGGCATGATGTGGTTCAAGAAGAAGGGCAAGCTTAGCCCTTGGTTTATTGGTTCATTTGAGATTTTGGGGCCACTGAAAGTGGTGTCTTATATATTGGCCTAGCTACCTATATTATCAGTGGTATATCCTATTTTCCATGTTTCCATGCTTTGAAAGTATGTTCTGGACGAGTCTAATGTGATCTCCCTTGGTTCGATAGAGTGGTTTCTAGATTTGGAATTTGAGGAGGAGTCCATAGCCATTCTGGATAGGCAGGTCCATAAGCTTAGGAACAAGGAGATTACTTTAGTGAAGGTACAATGGAGACACCATTCAATTGAATAGGCAACATGGGAGTTGGACTATGAAATGCGTACCCGATATCCCTAGCTTTTCAAGGTTCTATGTACTTTCTTTTATATTATGTTCGAGGATGAACATATTTTTTTAGTGGTGGATGATGTAATGACCCCGAATGTCATATTTGAAATTTTAAATTTTCATAGGATAACTATTTCACCCCTCTAGATAGTTTCCCGAGTCATGTTTGATCTGTATTTGACGTTAGTTTTGGGAAATTCTGTGAAACTTTAAGATTAAGATTTTTGAAAGCTTAAGTTATCAAATAGTAGATTTGAGCGTCATTTGGGATTTTGAGTCTCAAAATGTAATTTCATTGATTCCATCAGCTCCAAAATGTGAGATTTGGTCTAGAAGAGTTAACATAATCAAATATGGGGTTATATCGAGGATTTGAGGTCCTAAATTGAAAATGATTGAGTTTTTGAGTTTAGAGTAGACTTTGGTCAACAATCAGAGTTCGGATGCTTGAAATAGAATTCCGACAACTCCATTGGATTTTGGAGATGATTTTAGGACTAGGGAGAGTTTTAGTGTATTTTTTTTGAAGATACGAGGGTGTTTTTGTCTTTTGAGGCATAGAGTTAGTTTGGATGTGACTTTTTGGATTCCAAAACACGGAGACCTTAAATTTGAATTACAATCATTGCATTAATTCTGGAACAACAAATTTAGTATGGTAGCATATATGATTTATGTGTACAGGATTCCAAATAAATTTTGAGAGTCGATTCAGTGACTTTGTGACATGAAATTTCTTAGATATGTGTTCTAGTGCCTTCACTTTTGCGAATGGGACATCGCTTTAGCAACCTCCGCTTTAGCTGAGAACCTTTACAAAAGAAAAAGGGGAAGTTTTTTTGGGCTTCGCTAAAGCGACCAAGCTGATGGAAAGTGTGACCCTTGTGTCGTTTTTGCGACATCTGAGAGGGATGTAACCGGGGATTTATGTCATATATTAATTTTTGACTTTGAAGTATCCTTGAGGCTATTTTGAAGGGTTTTTTGCTGGGAATAATTGGGTAAGTCTTTTTTCCCTAATTCATCATTTCCCATAGATTCATGATGATTTTAATATCAAAAATCATAGATTTTCTCGAGAACGTGAAATTTTACAAAATTGGGAATTCTGAGTTTATTTTCACTCCATTTTGAAATGGTTTTCTCTATTGGATTCCTAATTCTTTGAGGATCATTTTCATCCAATTTTTTTTGATTTAAAGCGCATTTTCGTAATCAGATTTTTGAGCCATTTTGAGTTTTCCCCCCAAATTTCATGATTTTAGCATCGTTAGTATCGTAATTTGATTGTGGATCGCTATTTGGATAGATTTTGGTGGTTTAGACAATATTCGAAAAGGAAAGTCTTAAGTTAGTGATGGAACGAGTATTGATTATGCAAAGTGAACTTCTAAAACCTCAAAAAAATTGTACATTACCTGAACTTGCTTTTGTATATGTGAAAGGGAGTAATAGGAATAAGGTTTGGGATGATAATCATGTGAATTATACTTAATAAAATAATGGGGGGGTGGTACTAAAATGACTATGTGTGTGCTATGATGTTGATTGAAAATGTGAACTCCAAGATTTGTACTTGGCATGAACTTGATGAAATGCTATGATAGCCTACATGTGATTATGAAATTAATGAAATTATCATTTGGTCATTGTCGATTATGAAAATTTACTTGGATGTTGATGTATTTCCAAAAAACAACATTTACGATGCTCAAAACATAGAATTATTGTAAGTTTTCAAGCACGTTGGTTTTAGTTTGATATGCATTTTTGTTTAGTTTTTAGGGAAATTAGAGTGGGATTGAGTTGATGATCATTGGATTGGTTTATGTGGAAATTTTCTTGAATTTGGACTAAGGTGGTATGGTGGTGCTGAGACGAGAGCACAAGGAAAACAAAGTGCATAAAAAAGATTCAATTGACTTGATTTCATTGAGGTTTTGGGACAACTTGAAAGGAGAAAGAAAACAACAAAATCCACCATACCACGAAGAACCCTGTACTCAACATTTGGAGGTGAATGCATCATGTTTGGATCAAGGTTGCAGACCAAGAGACCCTTCAAGGGTTGTAATGCACACCACGCCCCGTGTGGGCAGTCATCCAGGAAAAGGAAGCCAAGAAATTGGACAAGGTACACACCAAGAGACACCACCATGAGTCATGGTTCTCACCACTGGTTATGGTTGGTGCCGTGGCCGGATGGCCAGCCATGAATGATGAAGGACAGCAACATGAGATACCACCATGAGCCGTGGTTCTCACCATTGGCCATGGTGGGTGCCGTCTAGTGGTCTATCAAGCTGCCAACTTCAAGTTCTCCTAGTTCTTTTAGGAGTAGGTTTTGAGTTCTATAAATACCCAAATTTATTATATATTTAGGGATACGCAATATTATTATTATTTTTGGTTATTATTGTGAACGACACTGGAAGACACATTCTATTACTTCTTGATATATAATTTCGATTTTCATTCCTGATTCTTGGTTTATGTGTGTGATTCATGGCTTACTTATTCATTTGTGTAGGAATTAATTCATGAATTCTACACAAATTCTTATTCCTTTACTTACAATTATGAGTAGCTACGCCCACAACTAGAGTTGTGGGAATAATGAAAATAGAACAAAGTAGGTGATAACATTCAAGTATACCTCTCAAAAGAAATATAGACGATCGTTAGCAATATATTTACCCAACTAAGAGTCAGAGTTGATCCCATAAGGAATATGTCACGACCCAATCCCGTAGGCCATGACTGGGGTCCGACCTGGACCCCCCGTATACATATCTATCAGTTGTGGTCACATTGAATTATAAACATGCAATGCATATAAATCAAGTATAGTCAAACCGGACTACAAACAACACAACGCCATGCATCAGATCCCTATTAGGGGATAACATTTTCGTATATCTATAGCCTCTTTCATTTGCATCATAGCTAACCCACATATACATATCTGCAGACCTCTAATAATATTAATGACAATATATGGTAGGACAGGGCCCCCGCCATACCCCTGAATAACAAAACAATACTATACATCACTGTCCAGTGCCAAAAACTTTGCTCCGATACAATGAAGCCTCTTCCAGCTAAACTAAGAGGAATCCTAAGCTGACGGACTCCTAAAATCTGTACTTGTATCTGCGGGCATGAAATGCAGCCCCCCGAGAAAAGGGGGTCAGTACGACATATATACTGAGTATGTAAAATATAACATAATATGACTGGAGGCATATCTGAAATACAGAAGTAGGGGATCAAATATCATATAAGGAATCTGTACCTATACTCTGTGATTTATAAGAACATGCACGCTCAAATTTTCAATATAGCCATCCCTATTAGGGATCTGGTGAATCATATTTGTAGAACCATCACCTCCTTATTACAACACATCATCACATATATACATACGTACCCGGCCCTCTAGTGAGGGCGCAATGGACAATGCAGTGGAATTGTGCATGAATCCGATAATCGGCCCGGGATTCGGAGAAAAAGTGTTATAGTATACACAAGTAGAGTAGTGAGAAAAAAAACACAATTTAAATCATTATCTTAGACTCAATGAAGTACTCAAGCGAACCATCACTTGGAGATCAGGGTAGAAAGTATCTGACGTATACCATCTAACTGTCACTAAGGACTAACTAAAAAGGAGTTTTGGAAATCATAGACACATACCAGTGTGAAATATCTTATAGAAGTATGAGCATTAATTATCTCAGAGTGTTTAGGAAAAAGAAGGGCTCTGTCTAATCAATCACTATACAGTCATAAAGAAGACTCGAGGAATAGGGGCTTAACTATTTTAAGAGTCTTAACATTCTGAAGTGAATACGAATTATGAATCATGAATCATGAATCATATTTAGAGCTCATGAATAGAGTTAACCCAAGTTCATACACATATAATTAGTCACTTAAATCTAAGACATGACCAAAAGAAAGGAAGGATAGGATTTACATACTTATGTCAAAAACATGCCAGGAGAAAGCTTCACATACCTGTTTCAGGTTACTTCTTATCTCATCCGTCTCGTCGTTCTTTGAACCTAAGTAACATAAAAGAAACACGAGTATTAAAAACCTTTTTCTTTCCAACACCTTAGGCTACATATGAGTATTCATAGAAATCAACCCCTCGTTCGTCTTCTCGATTAGTTCCTTAATTAGCTAATGCATTAATGAAAATCGGGCAGCACCTCCCCTATAATGTGCCCTATCCAAATTCCCAATTTCACTCCTAATCCCTAAATCTAATCAGAAACAACAACCTGTAGAATATTTTTAAGCAATTCACATCAACAATATACAACATAAACTCCAAACGACTCGCTCAAAACTATGATACCAAAATAAGGTTTCTAGTTTCCGTTTTGCAAAACCTTTAACCGTACAAAGCAGGGAGTCATGTGTCTGAAACCAGAAGCTCCCCCACCTACTTTATAACACTTTTAGGCCCTGAAACACACCAGCACACGACCAGCAGCAGCCCCCACACGCACAATGCCTCATTTCGACTACAATTTAACTATAACGATTCCAATTTAGTTTATTTCAAACGTCGAGCATTTCCATGACTTTATTATACTTCAAAAAGTATATAGGGTGTATAATACACTTCATAACGACCTCATAAAGTCCAAATTTAAATGATAAGCCTTACCTTACCCGAAATTGGCCAAAATTATGCCTCGGAAACCTTTTTAACATGCTGAAAGTAGCGGACTGTTTGTAGCTCGTTCTTGCTGCCCCAAAATGGATTTTTACATTTTCAAACATTTATATATCATCATAGGATACCCTAAATAATTAATTCACAGAACGAAATCGGGACTTACCTATCTTTTCCTCCAAGCCGTCGCTAGTTTCTCTCTAGACTTAGGGTTTGTTTTCTTTGTTTTGCTGTAGATTTAAGTGTAGGAACTGAAGTATATGTTACATATACATACATATATGTGGTCCCAAGAGGTGACACATGTCATCCCCTAAGGGGGACACGTGTCCATCCCTTATTGGGCCACCGTATCCATGCAAGCAAGGTAGGGCTTCCACGTGGCAGTGGGGCCCACCTCCCCCAAGAAGGTGGCTCACCTACTTGACCCCAAGCAGGTGGGTCACCTTCTTGCTTGAGGTGCTGCCACTTGTCACGCCTTCATTGGCTACCACGCGTTATCTTCTCCTTCTCCTCGTGGGTTCATAATCTTGTCTTATTTTAAGAGCCTATGTAATTCATGCTACATAAGGTTGGTATGTACTCAAGTAGCTTTGGTATGTAGGACTTCCAATTTAGTAGCTTACGTGGGTAAATCGAGTCCTACGACTCATCACCTAGCCTCCAATTCCTTCCGGATTCTTATGACTCTATTTCAAACATTCTTTACTAGGAGGTCTCACATTCTCCCCTCCTTAGTGTTGTTTAATAGTGTCATAGCATATATGGATCACATGATAATGTCTAAGGAACTTAAGAGACATTCTGAGTTTAAAAGTGTGGGGTGTAACAGAATAGGTTGAAATAAGTCTATTAGCAAGCACTTTTCAGTAGTAGTTCCTACTTCCCAAAAACAAAAGTGTATGTGAACAATATGAGAATTTAGCTAGGATTGTGTTCCCCATGATGTTTAACTCAGTAGACTAGTCATGTTAGTGGTAACACTTTAATTAGTTGCATGAAAAATGTAGCGAGTTGTGTAACATCTAATTCTGTAGCACTCCCTAAAAATATTGTATATGGTGTTCCAATTCTTGATGAAAATGATACAACTTCTACATATTGGGCATAACTTTTCATAGGATGGTCCAAATTAGGTGATTCAAATTTCTAAATAACCCCAACATCATTACCTACAACTTTTGTGAAAACCATATTTTAAATTTTGGCGGTTAAGCAGGTTGAATAAACTAATATTTTTGCAAGACATGGTGTTGTGATGAAATAAAGTATTTGTATAAGAAGTATCATATCTCACTGTAGGCTGCTCCAAATCAATTGATTCTTAAATTAAATGAAAGGAGACTTCTACAACAACAATTCATATGAGACACAAAATCTTAATGAGGAAATTATCTTATTCAAACGCAGCTCCAAAAAAGGGTATTCTGTTAAAAGTAGGTTTATCTCACCAACTATGGAAAGATCTGAATCCATTTGACATCACTCATTACATCAATAGTCTTCCATTTGACATCACCCGTGACATCACAATCTTTCATTAAATTTGTAGATTTTTTATGGGATTGACTTAGCACCGAATGGGTCATTGAGGTGGGATTCGGTAAGGGAATCCTAGTAGTAATCCTTTATATCATTTACTATGTGACAACATAGAAGCCTTTGTAGGCTTAGGCTAATGGATCCGTAAAAGACCTTAAAGTTAAAGTTAAAGAAATGAATGGAGTAGATGGAGTTCTACCCGGCAAGTAGTCTCCCCGGCCAACGTAGACGGTTATGTTGGATTCCATATAATAGCTCGCATGGTCTTAAATGTCGGTTATGGTAATCTTCCCACAAAATGAATGTTTTAAAGGATATCTATCTATATGATTGATTATACATGCATTGCATTATGTTTCATATTACATAAATGTTTTAATATTTTCTCAATATTCAAGCATGCTTACATACTTAGTACATTCAAAGTAATAATGCATACTCTTTTGCCTAAATAATATCACCATGTAGGGACCAGTTCTCCTCCACGTGGCTAGTTGATATTTTGTTTGAAGACTACTTTTGGTGAGTTTCCATAGTTCGAGAATAGTACTCCTTTATCTTTCTATCTTATGATATGATTGATATCTTAAGACACTTACTATGATATTTCTTTCTATTATGATTGAGGGTGAGCTAAGAACTTGTCTTAGCTCCATTAAATCTAAAATTTACAGGTATGTAAGTTGAATATTTACTATTATGATTTCTTCTTGTTAATTTATTGTCATTACCTGTGGAAGGCTAAAAGAATGCTAAGAGGCTTGATTGAGGTACTTTTACATTCCTCATTCGCCATGTCACGTCTAGGACCTTGGCTTTGGTTGTGAAAAACTTGATGTTAGAGCCTGAAGTTTTGAATGGTCATTGGAGTCCAACATACCGCGCCAAATAGGATCTTATTCATGGTTGTGAAGAGCTCCATAAATATGAATAGGATACTATGGGATATTTAGGAAAGTTTTCACTTCTTTGAAATTCATGTTGTGCCTTAGAGTGTTTTAAGCTTTCCTTTAACTAACAACCCATTTCATTTTCTTTAGATAATGACTCATGGAAGAGCACCTCTAAGAGCAAGGGTTAACGATGAGGACCAAGCTCTCCCAGTTCCTTATGCCCCACATCATAAGAAAGGGGTAACCCATGTCAAGTTTTGCAATATCATTACATTGTTGGCTCAAGTTGTAGCCAACAAAGGGAATCAAGGTGTTCCTCCTCTCCAAATACAAAATCTAGCCTCTAGGATTTGGGATTTCCAAAAGTATAAATCCTCTTGAGTTCGATGGTTCTAAACTATATGAGGACACTATGGAGTTCATTGATAAGGTGTAATGGATTGTGGATACCATGGGTGTGATACCGAATGAGAAAGCCGAGCTAGTGGCCTATCAACTCAAAGGTGTGGCTTGAGTGTTATACGAATAATGGTTTATTGAGAGGGATAAAGAAATGGGGCCAATAGGATGGGAAGAGTTCAAAGGTGCCTTCCTAGACTGCTTCTTCCCATTAGAGCTAAGGGAGGCCAAAATCGAAGAGTTCATCAAGATTTGTCAAGGGAGTATGAGTGTGAGGGAGTATTCTCTCAAATTCACTAAGTTGTCACAGTATGCTGCCTTCATGGTTTCTAACCTAAGTGCTAGGATGAGCAAGTTTATTTATGATGTCTCAAGCTTGGTATCTATGGAGTTCAAAACTTCCATGTTGGTCAAGGAGATGGACATCTATCGGCTAATGACTTATGCAAAACAAATTGAAAAAGAGAAGCTGAGAGAGGGATCAAGGGGGTTGAAAAAGGCTAGAGTAGATAGGGGAGGGTTTAACCCTCAAAGTTATGGTTATGGTAACAATGGCGAAGGACAAGGTGGGCAACGGTTTGTATGACAAGGTTCCACCAATACTCCTTCTCCAAGGTTCAACAAGGACAAGGGTGTCAACACAATGGTTACAACAGAGAATGTTGGTGCTTAAACTTTCCCCTCTTGCAAGAAGTGTGGAAGGACTCACAAAGAGGAATGCTTAGCTGGCTCCAATGCATTCTTTATGTATGGCAAGATGGGCCACCATTCTAGGGATTGTAGGGGTGGTGGTGGTATGCCTCAAGGCCAAATTTCTCATGGTCAAGATGCACAGGGAGGTGTCCAATGAACCAACCATTTTTATGCCTTTCATTGGAGACAAGAAGTTGAGGACGCACCTAATGTAATTACTGGTATGTTAAAGGTCTTTCCTTTTGATTTGTATGCACTATTAGATCCGAGTGCCAATTTATCATTTGTTACTCCATTCCTTGCTAATAGGTTTGATGTGTCATCCAAAATATTATTAGAGTCCTATTTGGTATCTACCCCCATTAGTGAGTCGGTTATTGCTAGAAAGGTCTATAGGGTTATCCCATTTCTATCTTGCATAAAGTTATTTTTTGTGATCTCATTAAGCTTGACATGGTAGCTTTCGATATCATTCTTGGGATGGATTGGTTACATGCATCTTATGCTTCCATAGATTGTAGGACTCATCAATTCAAGTTCTAATTTCTAAATGAGTCTGTTGTTAAATAGGAGGGTCGTGATTCGGTGGTGAAAGGTAAGTTTATTTCTTATCTTAAGGCCCAAAAATTGATTTCTAAGGGTTGTATTTACCATATTATGAGGGTTAGGGATTTCGACTCTGAAAGTCCTCCTCATGAGTCAGTTCCCGTAGTAAATGAGTTCCCCGATGTCTTTTCCGATGACCTTCCTGGTGTCCCTCCTGATAGGGAAGTTGAATTTTGTATCGATCTCCTCCCTATTACCCAACTTATCTGTGTTCCTCCTTATTGGATGGACCCAAAAAAATTGAAAGAGTTGAAAGAATAATTCAAGGACTTGTTAGAAAAGGGGTCATAAGACCAAGTATTTTTTCATAGGGTGCTCTCGTGTTATTTGTGAGAAAGAAGAATGGGTCGCTTCGAATGTGCATAGACTATCAAAAATTAAATAAGATGACCATTAAGAACAAGTAGCCACTCCCTGGAATAGATGACTTGTTTAATTAATTGCAAGGGGAAAATCACTTCTCCTAGATCGACCTTCAGTCCGGCTATCATCAACTATGGGTGAGGGAGCGTGAAATTGTAAAATGGATTTCCGAAAAAGGTATGGTCACTTTATGTTTGTAGTGATGAGTTTTAGATTGAAGAATGCACCAACGGTGTTCATGGACTTGATGAATAGGGTGTTCAAACCTTACCTTGATACTTTTATGGTGGTCTACATTGAAGATATTTTGATTTACTCTTGGGGTGGGGAAGAACATTAAAATCACTTGAGAGTTGTACTTCAAACGTTGAGGGATGGGAAATTGTTTGCAAAAATTTAGTAAGTGTGAATTTTGGTTGAAGGAGGTGGCATTTCTTGGTCACATAGTGTTTAGTGATGGGATAAAGGTTAATCCTAAGAAAATAGAGGCAGTCAACAATTGGCCTAGACGGTTGTCTCTTTTAGATATTAGGAGCTTGTTGGGTCTAGTCGGGTACTATAGAAGGTTTGTTGAAGGTTTTCTTCCATCTCATCTCCTATAATGAAATTGACCCAAAAGAAAGTTAAATTCTTATGGACGGATGAGTGTAAGAAGAGTTTCCAGACCTTGAAAGATTGACTTACCTCCTCTCCTATTTTGACTCTACCAAAAGGATTAGAAGGGTTTGTAGTTTATTATGATGCTTCAAAAATTGGTTTAGATTGTGTCTTAATGCAAAATGGTAAGGTCATAGGCTATGCTTCTAGGCAATTAAGGTGCATGAGTGTAACTACCCTACCTATGACCTTGAATTGGCGGCCGTTATTTTTGCTCCAAAGATTTGGAGGCATTACCTCTATAGGATGCATGTGGGTGTATATACTGATCATAAAAGTCTTCAATATGTGTTCAACCAAAAAGACCTTAATCTAAGGCAAATGAGGTGGCTAAAACTCCTTAAGGACTATGACATGAGTGTGCACTATAATCTGGGTAAAGCCAATGTGGTTGCTGATGCACTTAGTAGAAGGTTTATATGAGTGTGGCCCATGTGCATGAAGAGAAGAGGGAGTTGATGAAAGATGCTCACCGGTTGGCTAGATTAGGGGTGAAGTTGTGTGGTACCGATGATGGTGGTATGGTTGTACAAAATAGGTTCGAAACCTCTTTGGTGGTGAGTGTTAAATCAAAGCAAGATCTTGACCCGATGTTTATCGAGTTGAAAACGTTGGTAAAGGAAAAGAAGATAGAGGTCTTTCCCCAAGCGGGAGATGGGGTGCTATACTACCAAGGTCGGCTATGTGTTTTGGATGTTGATGGTCTAAGGAGTTTGATCTTGATGAAGGCTCATAATTCTACATACTCCATTCATCCCAGTTCAATAAAAATGTACCGAGAATTAAAAGAGGTCTATTAGTGGGGTGGCATGAGGAAGGACATAGCAAGGTTTGTGTTCGAATGTCCGAATTGCCAACAAGTGAAGGCCGAACATCAGAGGTTGGGTGGCCTAGACCAAGACATTGAAATCCCCACTTGGAAGTGGGAAGATGTGAATATGGATTTTGTATTAGGTTTGCCTCATACCCGAAAGCGTCATGATTCTATTTGGGTAATTCTGGATAGAATGGCTAAGTCGGCTCACTTCCTATCAGTTAAGACTTCTTATACTGCCTAAGACTATGCTAAGTTGTATATTTGGGAGTTGGAAAGGTTGCATGGTATGCCGTTATCCATTATTTTGGATCGTAGTACCCAATTCACTTCTCACTTTTGAAGATCATTTTAAAGGGCTCGGTACTAAGGTAAAATTGAGCACCGCATTCTATCCTCAAATAGATGGGCAAGCCAAAAAGACGATTCAAACACTAGAGGATATGGTAAGGGCTTGTGTGTTAGAGTTTAAAAGAAATTGGGATGATCAACTACCTCTCATCGAGTTTGCCTATAACAATAGTTACCACACGAGTATTGAGATGACGCCATTTGAGGCTTTGTATGGAAGACGATGTAGATTCCTGGTTGGTTGGTTCGAAGTAGGTAAGATGACCTTATTCTGCCCCGATTTGGTACTTGATGCTTTAGAAAAGGTGAAGATCATTAGAGAAAGGTTAAAGATGGCTCAAAGTCGTCAAAAGTCTTATTTCGATCCTAGAAGAATGGATCTTGAGTTTAATGTGGATGATTGGGTATCTCTGAAGGTTTCACCCATAAAGATTGTGGTTCAGTTTGGTAAGAAAGGAAAATTGGGCCCTAGGTATGTAGGGACTTATAGAATCGTGAGTCGTGTTGTTAAGGTTGCATATGAGATAGAGTTGCCATTGGAAATGGCCATGGTTCATCCGGTGTTCTATGTGTCTATGTTGAGAAAATGTGTGGGTGATCCTAGTTCGACTGTTCCTTTGAGAGTAGTGAATGTCGAAGAAAACTTGACCTATGAAGAAGTTCTGGTTGAAATTTAGGACCAGCAAGTTAAGAGATTGAGGAACAAAGAAGTTGCATTTGTTAAAGTCATTTGGAGGAATCAACAAATCGAAAGTACTACATGGAAAGCAGAAGCGGATATGATTAAACAATACCCTCATCTTTTTTCCTCTACCCAGAAGCGAACGATGTTTTAAATTGTACTATTATGTTAATGATGGGTTGTTTGTTTACTCTCTACTCTACTTAAGCTAAGTCTTTCCTCAATCGAGGATGAATGTTTTCAAGGGAGAGATAATGTAACAACCCCTAAAAACATTGTATATGGAGTTTTGATTCTCGATGAAAATGATACAACTTATGTATATTGGGCATAACCTTTCAGAGGATGGTCCAAATTAGGTGATTCAAATTTTTGAATAACCCAACATCATTACCTACAACTTTTGTGAAGACCATATTTTAAGTTTCGGAGGTTAAGTACGTTAAATAAATTAATTTTTTTGCAAGACAAGGTGTTGTGACAAAATGGAGTATTTGTAGAAGAAATATCACATCTCACTATAGGATGCTCTAAATCAGTTGATTCTTGGAAGACATGAAAGTATACTTCTAGAGAAACAATTCATATGAGACACCAAATCCTAATGAGGAAGTTATCTCTTTCAAACGAAGCTCCGAAAAAGGGTATTCCATTAAAAGAAGGTTCATCTCACCAATAATGGAAAGATATAGATCCATTTCATATCACCCATGACATTGCAATCTTCCATTCAATTTTCAGATTTTTCTTTATAATTATTTTAAATATTTTTAGGTCCCTCCTTCACACCTATAAATACCCACCTTATTTCATCATTTTTTTCATCAAGCTTTCTCAAGCAACTCTTCTCTCTATACACTCCTTTACTCATTCTCAAATTATAGTTTTAGTTCTTAGTAGTATAGAAATACTATTCTGATAATTCATACACTCTGGGTAGTACATAAAATGCTCCGGCGAGGAAAAAAGTCTAGCATTCAAGATTGTTCATTAAGTCCTTCGGTTCTGAGTAACGCTTCAGATTCTAGGTATGTAAGGCTTCAATGAGAGTATTCCTTTCACTCTCATGCCTAAATTATTTTGATTATATAATAAATTATGTTTATTTTCTTTAAGTTTTACTCTAAGTTATATGGGTGTTTATCCATGGGTTCTTCCACCCATGTAGTCCAAAATTCTTTCAACTAAATCTCTTGATTTTAAATAAGATTTTCTTATGGGTAATTCTTATTTCTACTTAATAGCATTAATTATGGTTAAAATAATATTTATTGATCTATTTTGATGCAAAATAAATTTATATGTATGAATTGATGGTTTGCAAGTAATTTATCTATTTATCTCTTTAAAGGTTCTTGAAAATCATTGTGGGTTGTTTAAAGCATGATTTTTAATTAAAGAATTTAAAATTATTTATGCATAATTTCAGTTACATACATGTTTGAAAGTTCAAGTGATTTGAACCCATCTAATTTTACTATGTTTTCAATGGAGTTTGACTTGAAAGCTTTGACTCCAAATGAATGTTTATGAAAGCAATATCTATGATCAAAATGGAGTCTTATGAAATGAAAGAATGATGAATTGATATGAATGATGGATTCTTTATGCAATAAGGACAATTCTTGCATATTTGAATTACCAAAGGTTTTAATGAGCTATTCTATCGAATATAATATTTTGAATTCTCAAGCTATATGTTATGACTATTTTAAAGTATTAAACTATTATGTGGGATTGACTTGGTAGCTAATGGGTCATCGAGGTGGGATTTGGTGAGGGAATCCTAGTAGCAACCCTTTGTCTCATTAACTATGTGCCAACATAGGAGCCCTTGTAGGCTTAGGCTAATGGATCCATGAAAGCCCTTAAAGTTAAAGTTAAAGAAATGAATGGAGTGGATGGAGTTCTACCCGGGAAGTAGTCTCCCCGGCCAACGTAGGGGGTTATGTTGGATTCCATGTAATAGCTCGCCTGGTATTAAATATCGGTTATGGTCATCTTCCCACAAAATAAATATTTTAAATGATATCTATATGATTGACTATGCATGCATTGCATTATATTTCATATTACATAAATGTTTTAATGTTTTCTCAATATTCATGCATGCTTACTTACGTAGTACATTCAACGTACTAATGAATACTATTTTACCTACATGATATCACCATGTAGGGACCAGTGCTCCTCTTCATTCTCCTCCACGTGGCTAGTTGAGATTTTGTTTGAAGAGTACTTTTGGTGAGTTTCCATATTTCGGGAATAATACTCCTTTATCTTTCTATCTTATGATATATATGATATCTTTGGACACTTACTATGACATTTCTTTCTATTATGATTGAGGGTGAGCTAGGAACTTGTCTTAGCCCCATAAAATCTAAAAGTTAGAGGTATTGTTTGACATATATAAGTTGAAGATTTATTATTATGATTTCCATTTGTTTATTTATTGTCATTACCTATGAAAGGCTAAAATAATGTTAAGAATCTTGTTTGAGGTACTTTTGAGTTCCTCATTCTCCATGTCACGTCTAGGCCCTAGGCTTGGATCGTGACAAATTTACCTCCCAATTCTTCTTAAACATATATATATATATATATATATATATATATATATATATATATATATATATGTAACCCTCGAAAAGGCTAGAAATAAAAATATTCATTCCAAAACCTTGTGATGGTGGTGCAAAGCGACTAAAAAGATCTAGTACAAGACTAGACACATAATGAATGTCTCGAAATGCAAAAGATTACCCAAACTAATAACAAGGAGACAAGTCAACTCCAAACTCCAGCAAGCTCACCCTCTGTCGAAGGATAACAGCTCACTCCATAAGAAATCAACTGGGTCAACTATAGCTCGGATCTGCATTAGGGAAGAAGATACAAGGTATAATATGAGTACAAAAATAGCGGCTACTTAGTAGGCAACATAGGCCGATCCATCTCGCGATTGCAATAACATAATAATGAGCAAGTAAATAACAAGGTAATAAGGCAAGAGTAAAGGCATAGCTAGTCATGAATCATAGTAAAGATGCTAAGGCAAATGAAAAAAACAATAAAGCTAGTCAATACCTAACCGGCTCCCATAAGCCCAGAAGTTAAAAACATAGAGAAAGTAGTAATGATAATTCATTCACAACATGGCCGAACCTCATAAGAGGGGCAGCTACACACAAGAAATAGATAACAAGGAATAACTAAACAATGAACAAGAATACCTTCCAGGAATCTAACATTGGGATAATATCATGTAAACTAACATCTCTCATAATCTTACATTGGAATATGTCACAACCTAAGCCTAGCGTTTAGACGTGACTCGGCAAATGAGGAATCCGGAGGTACTTCACCCAAAACTCTTAGCATTCATTTATCCCTTCATAGGTAATGATAATAAATAAACAAGCGGAAATAAGGGAAAAGAGGGACTATGGGAGACGTCATAAAAAAACCATAATAGTCAAGCTTCAACTTATATATGTGCAATAATACCTCTATCTTTTAGACTTGGCGGGGCTAAGACAAGTCCCTATCTCACCCCCAATAAAAATAGAAAAACATTACATAACAAATGTCTAAAAGTCTCAAGATAGAATAATCTAGAAAGATAAAGTAATATTGTTACCGAATCATGGGAACTCATAAAAAGTAGCCTTTAAGCAAAATTTCAACTAGCCACATGGAGGAGAATGAGAAAGAACTCCGGTCCCTACATGGTGGGCAAAAGTGTGCATTAGTACTTTGAATGTACTATGTAGGCATGCAATACAATAAAAAGCATTAAGGCTTTATAAAGTAGGTACATGAGTAAGTGCATGCAAGAGTAAACAAGTAAATAGCATTTGAAACATTTATTTGTTGGAAGATGACTACAACCAACATTAAGACGATGTGAGCTATAACATGGAATCCAACGTAACCTCCTACATTGGAAGGGGAGACTACTTGCCAAGTAGAACTCTGTTAACATTCATTTCTTTAACATTTAATGGCCATTTGTTGATTCAAATCATCATTCGGTAGAATAGCTCCTTAAAACCATTAGTGATTCAAGTATTCAAGAATTGTCCTTACCGCATAAAGAATCTATTAATTTATGTGAGAACTCCTCACACCAGCATTTATTCTTTCATTCAAAAACTCCCATAATCAAATCATTAGCTTTCGTAAACATCTAGTATGGAGTCTATAACCTTCAAATCATAGTTTGATGAAAATATAGTGGAACTAGGTGGGTTTAAGTCAGTTCAACTTTCAACATGAAAGTAATGGAAATCATGCATGAACATTATGGAATTCATCAATTTAAAATCACGCTTTGAATAACCCACCATGAATCTTAAGAAACCTTTTAACAAACTACGTAGAGAAATACTTCAAATCAATTAATACATGTATTTGAAATCACATTACATCAAAATAGACCTATAATAAATGGTTAAATCAAGATTCATGCTCTTAAGTAGAAGGTAGAGTAAATCCTAAGAAATTCTTACATGAAATCAAAGACTTCGTTTGAAAGGGGTTTTGGGATCCATGGGTGGAAGAACCCATGGATAAATACACACATACCCTGATAAATTTCAAACATGAGATTTAGAGAGGAGATGATATTTCTTGCTGAAACCCTAGAATTTTGCTTGAGAATGGAGGAAGCCTTGAGAAGAGTCTTGGGAGGAAAGGGTTTTGTGTAGGGGAGTTAATGTGAAAATGAGGGGTTTGGGAAGGCTTAGGGTCATTAGATAGGGTAGATTTAGTTCAAAAATGACCTCACTTTACTGTTAAAACTATTAAAGGACTAAAATACCCCTCTTTAAATTGAGCTGGATAGACCCAACAATTGGTCCTTATAAGTCTTAAACGTCTCGACGAGTCGTAGAAATGACTCGTCCTATAGAGTAAAATATATTTGAAAACCTTGAGCCTCTGAAATTTCTCCATGACTCAATTCTACAAGTCGTCATCCTTTCAATGGGTCGTAAGACCCATTCATCCTTTAGGGTCTGAGAAACCTACAAATCAATGCCACTGATATTTCTCTACGCGTTACTTCTATGACTCATCAACCCCTCTATAAGTCAGAACTTGGGTCGTAGACTCACTTTCTTTCTTAGTCAACTTCCAAACCTCAACATCACTCCTATAAGTCAGTCCTACGACTCGTCAAAAGCAGCTACAACTCGTAGGTTGAATCGTACAAGCTGATACAGTCCCTTTCCTTGTAACTTTTCCCTTCATTTTGACTTTTTGACTTACAGGGTCTTACAATATCTCCCTTTTATAAACATTCATCCTCAAATGAGATTTAACTAGCATTGAATGGACACGGAACAAGGACTAGCAGCCTAACATGACAACAAAGACACATTGAACGCATAAACCAAGAGATTCTCATCCTTAACATAAAACGTGACTTTAAAACCAACTTCATAAACGTGCATGCATATGAAAGACTTAGGCAGAACTAAAATGCAGGAGTCTCAAATGATTTGAGCATGAATAACTTAGTACCTTAGGATTGAGTAGAGTGAAACAGATAAGGGTACTGCTTCATCATATCCGTTTCTGCTTCCCATGTAGAACTTTCAACTTGTTGATTCCTACAAAGGACTTTGAGGGATGCAACTTCCTTGTTCCTCAATCTTTTGATTTGCCAGTCCAAAACTTCAACCAGGACCTCTTCATAGGTTAAGTTTTCTTCAACATTCACTACCTCTAAAGGCACGATAGAACTTGCATAACCTACACTGCCTCAACATAGACACATGGAATACCAGATGAACCATGGTCATTTCCAATGGCAACTCAAAGTCATAGGCAACCTGGCCAACACATCTCAAGATTCTATAAGGCCCAACATAACTAGGGCTCAAGGTACCCTTTTTACCAAACTAGACTACACCCTTCATGGGTGAAATATTCAAGTATACCCAATCATCCACACTAAACTTGATATCCCTTCTCCTTGTATCGGAAAAGAACTTTTGATGACTTTAAGCTATTTCAGCCTTTCTCTAATAACTCTCACCTTTTTCCAGAGCGTCAAGTACTAAATCAGGACCTATTAAGGTCATCTCACCTACTTCGAACCAACCAATTGGAGACTTACATCATCTCCAATACAAAGCTTCAAATGACACCATCTCACTATTTGAGTGGTAGCTATTGTTGTAAGCAAATTCAATAAGCGGTAGATTGTCATCCCAACTCTTTTTCAACTCCAACATATAAGCCCTTAGCATATTTTGTAGTGTTTGAATTGTTTGTTCGGCTTGCCCATCGGTTTGAGGATGGAATGTGTACTTATATTTACTTTGGTACCAATTCCCTTTTGAAACAATTTCCAAAAAAGTAAAGTAAATAGGGTACTATGATCCAAAATAATTAACAAAGGCATACCATGCTACCTTACTAATTCCCGAATATACAAATTATTGTAATTATCAGAGCTATAAGAAGCCTTGAGTGGTAGAAAGTGAGCCGACTACGTCATCCTATCAGCAACCACCCAAATCAAGTCATGATATTTTCGAGTACAAGGCAAATGTAGTAAAAAATCCATGGTCACATCTGCCCACTTCCAAGTAGGGATTTTAATGTCTTGTCCTAGGCCACCCCGCCTTTGGTGATCGGCCTTAACTAGTTGGAAACTTGGGCATTCGACGACAAACCTTAGTATGTCCTTTTTCATGCCATCCCCCCATAAATCTTCTTTAAGTCTCGACATATTTTAGTCAAACTGAGGTGAATAGAATATGAAGAATTATGAGCCTCATTCAAGATCAAACCCCTTAGGCCATCCACATCCGAAACACATAACCAACCTTGGTAGTGAAGTACTCCATCTCCCCCTTGTGAAAAGACTTCTAATCTCTTTTCTTTCACCAATTTCTTTAACTCCACCAATGTCAGATCAAGGTCTTGTTTGACTTATCATCTACTAAGATCATTCGGACCCATTTTGTACAATCACACCACCACCATCTGAACCACTCAACTTTACCCCTAACCTAGCCAACCGGTGGACATCCCATTCCAACTACCTCTTCCCTTTATCAACATGATCCACACTCCCTATAGATACCCTACTAAGTGCATCGACAACCATATTGGCTTTATCTAGATGATAATGCGCACTCATGTCATAGTCCTTGAGAAGTTCAAGCCACCTCCTTTAGATTAAGGTCTTTTTAGGTGAACACATATTGAAGACTTTTGTGATCGGTAAACACATCCAAATGCACCCTATAAAGGTAATGCTGCCAAATGTTTATAGCAAACACAACGACCGCTAAAACAAGATCATGGGAAGGGTAGTTATGATTGTGCACCTTCAATTGCCTAGAATCATAGGCTATAACCTTGTCATTTTGCATCAAGACACAACCCAAACCAACCCTTGAAGTATCACAATACACCACAAACTATTATAATCCTTCTGGTAGAGTCAAAATATGAGTTGAAATAACCAATCTTTCAAGGTTTGGAAGCTCGTTTCACACTCATCCGTCCATAGGAACTTTGCCTTCTTTTGGGTCAATTTCATCATAAAAGATGCGATGGAATAGAACCCTTCAATAAACCTTTTATAATATCCAACTAGACCTAAAAATCTCCTCATGTCTTAAGGAGACAATGGAAAAATAGTCTAGGATAATTGCTTACCACCTCTATCTTCTTATGATCAACCTTCACTACCTCTCTGAACACTGTGACTAAGGAACGCCACCTCTTTCACCCAAAATTCACCTTTACTAAACTTGGCAAACAATTTTCCCATCCATCAAGGTTTGAAGCACAATTCTCAAGTGACTCTTATGTTCTTCCTTACCTCAAAAGTAAATCAAGATATCGTCAATGAAGACTACCATAAATGTATCTATGTGGGGTTTGAACACCCTATTTATTAGATCCATAAATACTGCCGGTGTATTTTTTCAATTCAAACGACATCACCAAAAACTCAAAGTTATCATACCTTATTAGAAATGTCATCTTGGGAATGTCCCACTTTCTTACCCTTAGTTGATGATAGCCGGATCGGAGACCAATCTTTGAGAAATGACTTGCCCCTTGAAATTGATTAATAAATCATCTATCCTAGGAATTGGATATGGGTTCTTAATGGTAACCTTGTTCAATTGACGGTAGTCTATGCACATCCAAAGAAACCCATCCTTCTTTTTTACAAATAATATAGAAGCACCCCCATGGTAAAATACTTAGACTTATGAATCCTTTTTCCAATAAGTCCTTCAATTTTCCTTTAACTCCTTTATTACCATAGGGCCATTTGGTAGGGAGGAATAGAGATAGGTTGGATATCAGAAAGAACATCGATACCAAAATCAACTTCTCTTTCGGGAGGGATACTAGGGAGATCATCGGGAAACTCATTAACAATGGGAACTGACTCAAGAGAAGGACTTTTGGAGTTAACATCTCTAACCCTCACAATGTGCTAGATGCAACCCTTAGCAATCAATTTCCTAGCTTTAAGTCAAGAAATAAATCTACCCTTAACTACCGAATTATGACCCTTCCATTTAAGAATAGACACATTTGGGAATTGAAAGTTGAATCTACGAGTTCTACAATATATAGAAGCATATGAAACATGAAACCAATCCATCCCAAGAATGACATTAAATTCTACTATGTCAAGCTCAATGAAATCAACTTTGTGCAATATAGATACGGGCCAAGCCTTATAGACCTTTCAAGCAACAACTGACTCACCAAATGAGGTAGACACTAAATAGGGTTCTAATAATATTTTGAGTAACACATCAAACCTATTAGAAAGGAATAGAGTAACGTATAACAAATTGGACCCCGGGACTAATAATGCATATACATCAAAATCAAAAACCTTTAACATGCCGGTAACAATATCGGGAGCTTCCTCAACTTCTTTTCTCCCATGCAAGGCATAACATTAGTTAGTGCGTTGGCCACTCCCTTGAGCTTGTTGAACATGAGCAATTTGTCTTTGATGCCTACCACCACCACCTCTATAATCTCTTTCTTGGTGACCTATTTTACCACACTTGAAGCATGCGTTGGAGCTGGGAAAGCTTGAGAATCCACATTTTCCCTTGGAACTATCGGGTTAGCACCCTTGTAATTGTTTAACCTTGGAGAAAGAGTATTGGTGGGACCTTGCTTCATGAATCATTTCCCACTTTGTCTCTTTCCACAACCATTATCACCGAACCTTTGGTGATTGAACCCCCCATCCTCAAACCTAGCTTTCTTAAACCATCTTGACCACTCCATCAATTTCTCCTCTTCAATTTTTTCAGCATATGTCATGTTTCTAGAGATGTCCATATCTTTGAACAATATGGTTGTCTTGCATTCCTTGGACACCAAACTAGAAACACCGGAGATGAATTTGTGCATCCTTGCCATTGGATCGGACACCATGAAAGGAGAATACTTAGATAATTTGGTAAATTTGAGGGCATATTCCCTCACACTCAGGCTCCCTTGGCGAAGGTTGATAAACTCTTAAATCTTTGCCGCTTTTATCTCCAAATGAAAGAAGCGATCTAGGTAGTCACCCTTTAACTCTTCCCATTCTATGGGTTCCATATCTTCACCCCTCCCACCAACCCATTGGTCATACCAAACACTTACCACGACCTTGAGTTTATAGGCCACTAGCTTGACCTTTGATTTGGAGGCACTCCCACGATAGCCATAATTTGATAAACATACTCAATAAACTCCACAGGGTCCTCATCTATCTTGGAACCATCAAATTTAGGTGGATTCATTATTTTGAAATCCTAAATTCTAGAAGATGGAGTAGGTAGTTGAGGATGATGAGCAACACCTTAATTAGTTTGGTTAGACATGGCTGAAGCCAACAAGATTATGATATTTTGGAACTCCGCCTGTGTAACTCCCTTCTCTTGATGTGGAGCCTTGGGAAATAGAGGATATTTGTCCTCATCATCAACCCTTGCTCGAGGTAGAGGTACCCTTCTTGGAGGCACTATCTAGAGAGCACAAACTGAATCATTAGATAGAGAAAGTCCTAGAACAATTCTAGGGCATAACATGAATCATGAAAGAAAGGAAAACTTTCCTAAATGTCTCATAGTGTCCTATTTCTAGTTGTGGCGCACATGACAACCATGAACAAGACCCTATTCAACATGATATGTTAGACTCTGAGAACCATTCAAAAGCTCAAGCTCTGCTATCAAGTTTGTCATGACCCTAGCATAGGGCCTATCCATGACACGGCGACTGAGGAACCTAGAGGTACCTCACCCAAGCCTCTTAGCTTTCTTTAGCCTTTCATACGTAATGATAATAAATAAACAAGGGGAAACAAGGGGAAAGAAGGACTAAGGGAAATATCATAATGAGACCATAATAGTTAAGCTTCAACTTACATATGTCTAAAAATACCTATATCACTTAGACTTGGCAGGGGTGAAGACATGTCCTTACCTCACCCTCAATCCAAATAGAAACAAATGCCATAAAAATGTCTAAAAGTCTCAACATATCATAAGCTAGAAACATAAAGGAATATTGTTCCCAAAACATGAGAACTCACAAAAAGTAAGCTTCAAGCAAAATCTCAACTTGCCACGTGTAGGAGAACGACGAGGAATGTCGGTCCATATAATAACCCTGAAGTTCTTTTTTGAAATATTTATAAAAAGACTATTTTACCCATTCTAGTAGTTTTTCTTAGTCATATTTGATTAATATCTGATGTTGGTTCCATAGTTTTCTTGAAATTTTGAGATTTTTGGTAAACTTCGAGTTTTAGAGGTTTGAATTGACTCAATAGTGGTATTTGAGGTCATTCAGAGTTTTGTGTCTTAGAATGGAATTCTGTTGATTCTAGCAGTTTTGGAATATTGAAATCAGTTTAGGCTCATATCATGGATTTGAGGGGTTGAGTTAGAAATATTTGAGTTTTTGACCATAGGTTTGACTTTGGTCAACATTTGAGGATCGGATGCTTGGAATTGAATTTCGGAGACTCCGTTGGATTCATAGGGTGTTGTTAGGTGAAGGTGGACTTCCTGTGTATTTTTTGGAAGCTCTGAGGGTGTTTTGGTCTTTTGAGGCACAATGTTGGTTTAGTTGTAACTTTTGCATTTTCAGGTCAAGGAGGCCTCAAAATCAAATTATGATGGTTTCGTGAAATTCGAAATATTGAGTTTACTAGGGTTGTATATATGATTTATCTAATTAGGATCCTGAACGAATCTCGAGGGTCAATTCAAAATTTAACGTGGGATTTATTTTGGTGGTTATTGGGTAAGTTTTCCTGACCAAGAATTAACGTTAGCCATCCATTTTATCATGATTTTGGTTTTAATTGAGGATTTTAGACCTCAAATTTGAGGTTTCTTCAACAATATGAAAACTTCTTTTAAAGGATGATTGTGACCTGATTATTATGCTGAGGTCTTTGTTAACAATTTCACAAATGCATGATCATTGAGTGTGTATATATATATATTCTATTTATCTGTGTTGACAGTTTGATGCCTATTTATGACTTATGAGTATTTGTACGATATATCGTATAATATTGAGCTGTGATCTAAAACTTTATTGAACTGTATAGTATGAACTATTTGGTTGGGCTGATTTCTATGCAGGTTGTCATGTGGAGGTTCGATCTGGTTAGAAAAGGAGTTGGTGTATTCTATTAGAATTACTTAGATTTTCTATTTAGGTTACTGGGTACTGTGTTGTTTGGTAGTCACCCTTGCTTCTACACTTGTGTAGGTTCTAATCTTGGACTTTGATCACCGCATCTTTCTGATCATTCGAGGCTTCCAAGATTTTGGGAGAGATAGCTATTGATATTCAACAAACTCTCAAATTTCATATACTTTTATGCTTTACTGTACTTGAGAGTTGAAGACATATTGAGACAATATTTCATTTCTATTTTGTTTTCTTTAGCAGCTTGTACAAATGACAACCAATCTTTGTAGGTAATTTAGGTTGAAAGACTTCCGCTTTTGCTTATTATTTACACATTTAGACTATTTTTGCTTTATTTATCAAAATGTTGGATTTTAGGCTGACTTGTTTGGTGAGAAAGGATAGGTGCCATCAGACTTGACTTTGGGTTATGAGAAATTAGTGTCAGAGCCCCAGTTTCATAAGTCTCATGTGTACAACACAAGTCTAAGTAGAGTCTTAAGGATCGGTACAATGACGTTTACATTTATCTTCTAGAGGCTATGACGATTGTTAGAAAACTTCCTTTATTCATTCTGTCTTATCGTGCCAAGTCATTATTGCTAGTTCTGAGTGTGATGTATTGTTTTGGTAGATGTCAAGGACTAGATCTATATCTATTAGTAGAGGGAAGGCAGTCCTCAAGGCAGCTATTGAGACCTTAACTAGGGGTAGGGGTAGGGTCCAAGTGAGAGGCCCAGTCTATGGAGCGGTTGTCGATGGAGGTTATACCCGATGAGCGGCACCTGTCTAAGGTCGTGCTAGAGAGGCCTCCCCAGAGCCACAAGTTGAGATTGCTAAGGACCATGTTCCTCTAGAGCCCCTACCATCAGTGCTTCAGAAAACATTATTGAGGATGCTAGGTATGATGGAGAGTTTTACTCAAGGTGCTGCAGGCACACCATAGGGTTCTCAGACTAGGGTTGGTGTATAGAGTCAAGAGCAATATCAGGTCCCAGTAGTTCAGGTTCAGGTGGGCTAGCTACCATTGGTTCTCGCACTAGGTGCTGGTGCATAAATTGCTCCAGATATTGTTATGACTATAGCTGATCAGTAGCGCCTATGAGAGGTTTCAGATGATGAAACCACCCTAGTTCAAAGGTGGTAAGAGAGAGGATACACACGACTTTTTAATATTATGTCATGAGATGTTTGAGGCAGTGAGAATGCATAATGCTCAGGGTGTTTGATTTGTTGCACTCCAGCTCTGTAGGTCCTCTAAGGAGTGCTGGAGGACATTCATAAGGTCTAAACCAGTTGGATCCCCTCCGACTAAGTGAGGAGTTTTTTCTAGTGCTTTTGAGGATTGCTTCATCCCATGGAGTGTAAGGGAGGAGTGTATATTGAGGTTCAAGAGTTTGACAAAGTGTGGTATGTCAGTTTTTGAGTATGAGGCCCATTTCTACCAATTGTTGAGACATGCTACAATGTTGATCCTGGATGATGTAGAGAGACTCCCCAGGTTTGTGAAGGGTTTGACCTTCTTTATTCGATCTTATGTGTTTACATCAGCCTATGATGGAGGCTTTCTTCTAGTCCATTGTGAGCACCGCTAAATATGTGGAATTGATGGTTAGAAAAGATTTTAGGGACCCCAACAGAGCCCATTCTAGTGGTCAGTTTTTGGGTAACTCATCTAGAGATAGAGGTTCAGTAGGGGCGGTGGTCAGTTTCAGCACCAAAGATCTATTAATCCTTCTATGCCAGTAGCCGATAATGGGTAGTTAGTCCAAGTGTGTAAGAGTTTCGGCTGAGGTAGTTATGGTATTCCATCAAGGTCGTCATAAAAGTCTTTTGTCCTTAGGTCGTGTTTTAGTTGTGGAGACCTATGTCTTTTGTTGTGCCAGTGCCCACTACTAACTTATTTAGGGCCCCAGCATACTTATTCAGCGACTCTAGAGAGAAATTGGGTGCCTCCATCTAGAGGCCGAGGTAGAGCTCAGCTAGATAGAGGTTGTAGGGCTTCTGGTGGTGCTGTTGTGGTTCTGTGAGGTAGGGGTACGGTTCAAGAGGGTGGTTTTATAGAAGCTCATTGCTATGCTTTTTTGTTGAGAACCTAGGCTAAGTCTTCTAATGCGGCTATTACAAGTATCTTGCTAGTTTGTCATCGATCTGTATCTTTGTTATTTGATTCTGGATCTACATTCTCCTATGTGTCTATCTATTTTGCATCTAGATTTGATTTGACTTGTGATTGCATTCATGTTCCTATTCATGTCTCTATATCCATGAGTGAGCCCTTAGTAGGTTATTGACAATATCAATCATGTCTTGTTTCTTTAGCCGGGTATGATACTTGGTAGACATGATCATACTGGGGATGATAGAGTTAATGTGATATTGGGTTGGATTGTCTTTCTTTTTATCTTGCTATTCTTGATTGGTATGTTAATCCTATGACCATAGCGATACTGGTGTTTCGAGGATCGAGTGGAAAGGCACTAGTGGTTTCTATCCTAGTAAGGTCATCTCTTATATTCATGCTCAGTGATTGATTGATAAAGGGTGCATGTCCTATTTGACTTTTATTCGGGATACTAGTACGGAGTCACCTCTCATGGAGTCTATTCCTGTGGTTAAGGAGTTTGCTCATGTGTTTCCTACTGATCTTTTGGGATTTCCTCTTTATAGGGATATTGACTTTGCTATTGATTTGGAGATGGGCATTAAGCCCATTTTTATTCCACCTTATCGCATGGCTCTGGCAGAATTGAAGGAATTGAAGGACAAGTTGCAGGATTTGTTGATTAAGGGGTTTATTCACCCTAGTGTGTCACCTTGGGGTGCACTAGTTCTATTTGTGAAGAAGAAGGATAGAACTATGAGGATGTGCATCGATTATAGACAGTTGAAAAGGTGATAGTTAAGAACAAATATCCTCTTTCTCGTATTGATGATTTGTTTGATCAACTTTAGGGAGCGACCATGTTCTCCAACATCGATTTGAAATCCAGGTACTATCCGTTGAAGATTAGACCATCAAATATTCCTAACACCATTTTCCAAACACGTTACGGCTATTATAAGTTTCTGCTTATGTCATTTGGGCTGACCAACGCCCCAACATCATTCATGGATTTGATAAATGAAGTATTTAGGCCGTATTTGGACTCCTTTGTTATTGTTTTCATTGATGATATCTTGGTGTACTCCAAGACAGAGGAGGATCATTCTAGTCACTTTAGGTTGGGGCTTTAGAAGTTGAGGGAGCAAAAGTTGTAGCCAAGTTCTCCAAATATTAGTTTGGGCTTAATTCCATTGCATTTCTAGGGCATGTGGTGTCGAAGAAGGGTATCAGGGTGGATCCGACCAAGATTAAGGCAGTTATAGTCTTGACCAGACCTACTTCCCCTATCGAGATTCAGATTTTTATGGGTTTGGCTAGATATTACAATTGCTTCATGTAGGGATTCTCTACTATTGTGGCCCCATTGACTAGAATAACTAAGAAGGCGGTAGATTTTCACTAGTCCGATGAGTGTGAGGTGAGCTTTCAAAAGATCAAGGCCTTGTTGACTTCAGCACTTGTTTTGACCTTACCTGAGGAGGGTGTAGACTTCATCGTGTATTGTAATACTTCTAGTGTTGGTTTCAGTGGAGTTCTGATTCAGAAAGAGAAGGTAGTTGCCTATGCGTCTAGATAGTTGAAGGCGCATAGGAAGAACTACCCTTCCCATAATCTAGAGTTAGTGACGATGGTATTTATTTTGAAGCTATGGCATCATTACGTGCATGTTATGCATTGTAAGGTATTTACTGACCACCAAAGTCTTCAATACGTCTTCAGTTAGAGGGATCTGAATTTGAGACAGCATAGTTGGCTTGAGCTAGTAAAGTATTATGACATGACTATCTTGTATAACCCAGGGAAGGCCAATATGGTGGTTGGTGCTCTAAATAGGAAGGCTCCAAGTATGGGGAGTCTCACGGTGATTAGTGTTGATAGAAGAACCTTGTCTAGGCATGTTCACCGATTGTGAGTTTGCGGTTAGAATAAAGGATTTGTTGCTTCTATTGATGCCATCTCTTCCTTAGTTTAACACATTCAGAAGAAGCGGTTTGATGATGAAAACTATGTCTTATTCAAGACAAGGTGTTGAGTGGTGAAGCCAAATAGGCTAGACTTGATTCAGAGGGTGTCTTGAGGATTTGAGGCCAGATTTATGCGCCCAAGGTAGGAGATTTGATTAGACTAATAATAGAGGAGGCTTATTGCTCTTGATACTCTATTTATACCAGTGCTGCAAAGATGTATCATGACCTTAGTCAGCATTATTGGTGGTGTAGGATAAAGAATGAAATTGCAAAGTTTGTGTCCATGTGTTTGACCTGTCAACAGGTCAACTATAAGCACCAGCGGCCTAGAGGAATAAGTCAAAGGATGTGTATTCCTACTTGGAAGGGAGCGAATCATTATGGACTTCGTTATGGGTTTGTCTCCCACCATAGGTGGGTATGATTCTATATGGGTGGTTGTTGATAGACTAACGAAGTTTGACTGGCTAGCTCAATTGTATATAGTCAGATTATTCTGATTCATGTAGTCTAGTATCCATTGTTTTAGATTGGGGTTCAGTGTATACTTTGCACTTTTGACAGGCTTTACAAGAGGGGCCTAGGCACTTAGCTTGATATAAGTATAGCTTTTCACCCACAGACTGATGGCCAGTTAGAGTGGACGATCCAGGTGTTGGAGGATATGCTCCGAGCTTATGTGATTGATTTTGGTGCTAGGTGGGATCAGTATTTGCCCTTACCAGAGTTTGCCTACAACAACAGTTATCATTCCATCATTCAGATGGCCCCATTCAAGGACCTGTATGGTAGGCGGTGTTGATCTCCTATTGAGTGGTTTGATTCAGTTGATATGGACTCTTTAGACACGGACTTTCTTAGAGATGCTATGAAGCAGGTTCATATTATCTAGGGTAGGCTCTTGACATGCTAGATCAGGCAAAAGATCTAAGTGGATAGGAGGGTTCGACCATTGGAGTTTATGAAGGGTGACCATGTGTGGCTCCGAGTGTAGTCCATGAAGGGCGTGATGCATTTCAAAAAAAAGGGAACGCTTAGCCCTTAGTTTATTGGTCCATTTGAGATTTTAGGGCGAGTGGGGGAGGTGTCTTATAGATTGACCTTTCCACATAGCTTATCAGTTGTACATCCTATATTTCGTGTTTCCATGCTCCGAAAGTATGCTCTGGATGAGTCTTCTCTATTATCTCTTGACACGATAGAATTGGGTCTGGTTTTGACATTTAAGGAGGAAACCATAGCCATTATTGATAGACAGGTTTGTGAGCTTAGGACCTAGGAGATAGCTTCAATAAAGGTATAGCGGAGGCACCTCTCAGTCGGAGAGGGGACTTGGGAGTCGGAGGATGACATGCGGGCTCAATATCCACAACTTTTATAGGCTTTAAGTGCTTTTTTTTTACTTTAGGTTCGAGAACGAACATGGTTTTTAGTGGTGGATGATGTAATGACCCTAAAGGTCATTTTTGGATTTTTTTATAAAAAGACCATTTTACCCATCCTAGTAGTTTCATCGAGTCATTTGTGATTGATCTCTTATGTCAGTTCTGTTATTTTCTTAAAATATTGAGATTTTTGATAAACTTTGAGTTTTAGAGGTTTGGAATATCTCAAAATTGGTATTTGCGATCATTCGAAGTTTCGAGTATTGAAATAGAATTTTGTGGATTCCAACAGTTCTAGAAAGTTGAAATTAGTTTAGGGGAATTGACGAAATCATGTTCGGGGTCATATCATAGATTTGAGGGTTTGAGTTGGAAATATTTGAGTTTTTAATCATAGGTTTGAGTTTGGTCAATATTTGAGGACTGAATACTCAAAATTAAATTCTAATGACTACGTTGGATTCAGAGGGTGTTGATAGGCCCAAAGAGAGTTCCTGTATATTTTTCGGAAGCTCTGAGGGCATTTTGATCTTTTTAGGTATGATGTTTAGTTGTGATTTTTTATTTTTTTGCGCCAAGGAGGCCTCGAAAAAGAGTTATGATTATTACATTGAGTCTAGAACATCGAGTTTAGTAGAGTTGCATATATGGTTTGTCTATACAGGATCCTGAAAGAATCTCGAGGGTCAATGTGGAACTTTGAAACTTGGTGGATTGTGAACTTCAGCTATGTTTTGGCGCAGATCTGTCACGACCTGACCTAGGGTCTAGTCGTAACACGGTGATTGGGATACGAGGCACCCCAACCATAAGTCATCTTAGCATTCATTGCATACATAAGATAAAGAACAATATAAACATAAGCGGAAGTAATCATAAGTGGGGTAAGTGACTTAGGAAAACCCAATTCTATAAACGTCCAAACAAGACTACACCAATACATTATCTAAACACACCTCTAGTTTAACCTTCAATGGGGGATTAGGACAAGCTCCTAGCTCACCCTAGCAATAGAAGAAATGTCTAAGCAATAGAAACATGAAATAAAGTCTTGTCCTCGGTAAAATGAGGATGCACCAACTCCTTGGAAATCTAAAGAAAACTTTAGCCACGAGCGGGGTAGTCGTGAATGTCTTCCATCCCTACATTATGAGACAATGTAGACAAACTATGAATTAGTATGGTTGAATGTACTAAGTATGTGAGGTATTTATGACAAGTAAGAGAACATAATCAATATTCCATAAGATGCATGACCAATCATAATGAGCATGAGTATAGCTTAAAAGCAATTTTTAAACATAAAGAAATTCTTCATCAAATCATATCACAAAACTTCAACTTTCAAATCATAACATGATACTTAAGGTTTAACTTGAACATGTGTGGGACAAGACCTTTAACCGACAAACAAAACCATGTGAGCTAATACATGGAATCCAATGACTCCTACATTGAGACAGGTCGATGACTCATGCATCGAAACAGGGGAGGCTACCTTTCCAAGGCATACTCTAAAGATAACTCAACTCAACTCAACTAGGCTCTGTGGATCCACTAGCTAGGCCATGAAGGAAACCGACATGGGCAACGTAGTTTGGGACTTTAGATTGCTACTAGGATTCCCTTGGATAACCAACTGTGTTATCCTATTGAACCCCACCTAGAAGTCTTCTCGATGCTTAGTTAATATCCCAATAGAAACTCATAAAATATATTCATAACATAGTAGGGAAAGATAGTAACTGCTTATCAATCAATCTTTAAAACATTTAGGAATAGCTCATCTAACTTGGTGATTCATAGGAATCTATATCTTCGGTGAGAATTGTCCTTATCACCATCTTTAAACATATTATGATCTTAACTCTGATCACTATCTCAAATATCTAATCATCTTAACTCTGCTCATTATCTCAAAACATCTAATGATATTAACTCTGATAATTATCTAAAAATATCTGATAATCTTAACTCTGATCATTAGCTCAACTTTAACTTTAAAAATCATAAACTGAGCTGTAACTCATTGAACACTATCTTTATAAATCATTTAACTCATGATTAAGTCATAAAATCATCTTTAACTTTGATCATCATTATAATTTTCATCATAAAATCATAATCTCAGCCTTAAACTATGAAAACTTTACTTGAAGATCATTGAACTCATAATCTATTCAAGAAAATCATCTTTAACTTCATAAATCTTAACTTGGAAATAGCCTTATGCATCGACATTCATAATTCAAATTAAAATCATGCAATTCATATGAAAACTAAATGCAATTCATCAAAACTAGGGTTCATAATCAATTGTAAATTGAATGAAAACTTGAGAAATTACGCCCGACTCTTTGGTCTTAAGAACGCTGGTTTTAAGAATAAGTCATTGCCCTTGTCCGACCCTGACTGCACAACCTGAAAGCGGACAGCTAATGCGTTCCATTAGGACTTCATGGGTGAAAAGGTCCCAGGAATCAACCCCCACATACCTTGCCTAAATTCACTAGGAATGGAAGAAGAACCTTCAAGAAATCTAGAAACCCTAGCTTGGAGATTGTAGATAAAACTTGAGAGACCTTGTGAGTTCTTGCCTTGGAAATTTTGAGAAAATGAATTGAATATGAGGGGGTTTTGAAGAAAAGAGTATTTGTAGACTTTGAACTTGGCCATATTGTCCAGTTTTATTGAACCAAACTTTGGAAAAGATATAATTGCCCTTCATTAATTGTGGAAAATTGATCCTACGGTCCTTACTATATGGGCCATCTTGGCAAAGATGAGTCATCTAAATGAATCGTCCTCAAGGTCTGAGAAAAGGTCTTAAAATAGTCTCGGAAGTTTGGGAATGGGTAGGGTTTCTGACCCGTTATCAAGGAAATGACCCCTCTTTTGGGCTCATCTTGCAGGTCCCAAAAACCTGTAAAATTCAAGTCTCTGAAGTTTTGTGATGGGTGGTCTTTACAACCCGTCCTTACCTCTACAAGCTTTCCTATCAAGTCGTCATCTTGGCCTTAGGGAAACTTTGAACGAGGCCTTTGAACTATGGTTGACGAGGGGTTTCTACGACCCATCTTCTCGAGGACAACTCATCCTGGAAGGTCTTAGAACCTCTTGAGGAAATTTTCTATTTTTGTTCAAAGGGTCACTCTACGACCCAACCTTACAAGCCATAGAAAGCTCGATGAGCATAGAAGGACTCATTCATACAGATGGGTTCAAAATTTTAAGACTTTTCTCCTTAGTTCCATCTTTCTGACTTATGGGGTCTTACAATATCTCTTCCTTGGAAATATTCATCCTCAAATGAGATTAACTTATCATAAGAAGGATATGGAAAGATGACTAGCAACCCAACATGAACATGATGACATCTTAAAATGCATGGAACATGAAAACTTCAACTTAACATAAAATCATAACTTTGAAATGAACTTTTTCATGAACATGCATGCTTATGAATGACATAGGAGGAACTGAATACTTAGGAGTTTAACTATCTTGAATAGAACAACTTACTACTTTAGGCTTGAGTGGAGGAAAAAAGGTGCGGGTAACGTTTCATCTTATCCACCTCCATCTCCCAAGTAGCACGTTCTACTTGTTGATTCCTTCATAGCACCTTGACGGACACAACCTCTTTGTTCCTTAAATTCTTGACTTTCCGGCCTAAATTTTCCATTAGAACTTCTTCATAAGTCAAATCCTCCTCAACACTTAAATCTTTCAATAGCACAATGGAGTTTGGATCACCCACAAACTTCCTCAATATTGACACATGAAACACCAGGTTAACTATAGCTAACTCAAGTGGAAAATCTAACTCATAAGCTACATATCTAGGATTCAACTTTTCTTTCTTGCCGAAATGCATTACACCCTTTATAGGTGAGACCTTCAAATAGACTCAATCACCCACCTCAAACTCAAACTCTCTTTTCTTAATATCGAAATAGGACTTTTGATGACTTTGGGACATCTTTAATCTATCCCTTATGAGTCTTAACTTTTCAATAGCATCGATAACCAAATCTGGACCAATCAAGGCCATCCCACCCACATCAAACCATCTCACCGGAGATCTACATCTCCTCCCATACAATGCTTCGAAAGGAGTCATTTGGATGCAAGAGTGATAACTATTATTATAGGCAAACTCAATCAATGAAAAATATTCATCCCAACTTCCTTTAAAAATAATAACACATGCCCTTAGAATATCCTCTAAATTTTTGATCGTTTTTTCGGCTTGACCGTCGGTTTGAGGATGAAAAGCGATACTTAACCTTTGTACCAAGACCCTTTTGAAATGACTTCCAAAAAATGCATAGTGAATTATGTACCTCAATCATATATGATGCATAAAGACACACCATGATGTCTTACCAACTCTCGAATAAATAATTTTGCATAATCTTCAGCACCATAGGAAGTCTTAATCGGTAGAAAATGAGCCGACTTGGTCATCTGATCTACAAAATCCCAAATAGAATCATGTTGCTTCTTAGTATGAGGAAAACCTATTACAAAATCCATATTCACATCTTCCAACTTCCAAGTAGGAATCACGATGTCTTGGGCTAGACCTCCCGATCTTTGGTGCTCAATTTTAACTTATTGGAAATTTTAACACCTAGCTACGAACTCTAATTTGTCCTTCTTCATGCCATTAAACCTATACACCTCTCTTGAGTCATGATACATCTTATGGATGCTATCGAAAAATTCTTGTGGATCCTTATCAGCTTTAGAACCCAAAAAATCCAGAGGATTCATACTTATGAAATCACGAACTCTTGTTGCAGCCGTGCTAGCATTCAGATTTATGGGAGCAACTACCTCATAGTTTACCTGAGTTGTAACGTCTTCAGCAAGTACTTGGAAGGCCTCTTAGAACTCAGCATTGGAAACTTGATCATTCATAGGGTCATTCAAAGTTTGTTGCTCTTCTTCAATCACGTTCCTTCTAAGGGGGTATCTTCACAGAGGTATATTCTGAAAATTACAAAAAAACAAGCATTAGAGGAAAAAGACTTAACCACTCTACCGCATGACATAGATCATGAAAGAAGTGAGATCTTTCCTAAAATGTTTTATAGCCTCCTATCTATGTTTGTGGTGCACTTCACACCAATGAATAAGACTAAAATTAGCGCGGCATGTTAGACTCCTAGGACTCTTCTAAACCTTGTGCTCTAATATAAAATTTGTCATGACCCGACCTATGGCCTACTCATAACTCAACGATCGAGATTTAAGGAACCCAACCATAATCCATCTTATAATTCATTGCATACATAAGGTAAAGAACAATATAAAGATAAGTGGAAGTAATCATAAGTGGGGTAAAAGACTTGGGAAAACCCAGTTCTACAAACGACCAAATCGGACTACACTAATGCATCATCTAAACATTTCTCTAGTTTAACCTTCGACTGGAGCTTAAGAAAAGCTCCTACCTAGCTCACCCTAGCAATAGAAGGAATTTCTAAGCAATAGAAACATGAAATAAAGTCTTGTGCTTAGTAGAATGAGGACTCACCAACTCCTTGGAAATCTAACTTGATATCTTGAGGCTTAACTTGACCTTGTGTAGTAGCATAACACTTTTAACTGACAACTAAGACCATGTGAGCTACTACATGGAATCCAATGACTCCTACATTGACATAGGTCGATGACACCTATATCAAAACAAGAGAGGATGCCTTACCAGGGCATACTCCAAAGATAACACAACTCAATTCAAATGGACTATATAGACCTATTAGCTAGGCCATGAAGGCAACCTACGTGGGTAAGGTAGTTTGGTACTTTAGGTTTCTATTAGGATTCTCTTGGATAACCAACTGCGTTATCTGACCGAACCCCACCTAGAAATCTTATTGGTGCATTCTCAATATCCCAACGAAAACTCATAAAACAGACTCATAACATAGTGGGGAAAGATAGTAACTGCCTATCAATCCATCATTAAAATATTTAGGAATAGCTCATCTAACTTGGTGATTCATAAGAATCTATAACTTCGTTGAGAATTTTCCGTAGCACCATCTTTAAACATCTAATGATCTTAATAGTGATCATTATCTTAAAGATCTGATGATCTTAACTTTAATCATTATCTCAAAACATCTAGTGATCTTTACTCTGATCATTATCTCATCTTTAACCTTAAAAATCATAAAATCAATAGTAACTCATTGAAAACTATCTTTATAAATAATTTAACTCATGATTAACTCATAAAATTATCTTTAACTTTGATCATCATTATAAATTTCATCATAAAATCATAGTATCAGACTTAAACCCTGAAAACTTTACTTAAAGATCATTGAACTCATAAGCTATTCATGAAAATCATCTTTAACTTCATAAATCATAACTTGTAAATAGCTTCATGTATGTGCATTCATAATTCAACTTAAAATCATGCAATTCATATAAAAACATGCATATAATAATCATTGATAACATCTAAAAATAAAATTAAATCTGTCGAAAGTAATTCATCAAAACTAGAGTTCATAATTAATTGTAAATTGAATGAAAACTTGAGAAATCTTAGGACTTCATGGGTGAAAAGGGCCCATGAATCAATCCCGACATACCTTGCTTGAATTAACTAGGAATTGAAGAAGAACCTTGAAGATATATGCAAACCCTAGCTTGGATATTGGAGAGAAACCTTGAGACACCTTGTGAGTTCTTGCCTTGGAACTTTTGAGAGAATGAATTGAATATGAGGGGATTTTGAAGAAAGGAGTATTTATAAAATTTGAAATTGGCCCTAAAAATTTTTAGGTTCATTGAACCGAACTTTGAAAAAGACACAATTGCCATTCATTAATTCTAGAAAATTGACCCTACGAACCTTATTATATGGGTCATCTGGAAAACAATGAGTCATCTAAAAGACTCGCCTTATAGGTATGAGAAAAGGTTTGAAAATAGAGTCTCTAAAATTTAGGAACGGACAGGGTTTACGACCTATCATCAAGGAAATGACCCATCTTTTGGGCTTGTCCTATAGGTCCTAAAAACATGCAAAATTCAAGTCTTTGTAGTTTTGTGATGGGTGGTCTTTACGACCCATCCTTATTTCTATGAGTCGTCCTATCAAGTCGTCATCTTGGCCTTAGGGAAAATTTGAAAGATGCCTCTAAACTCTGGTTGACGAGGAGTTTCTACAACCCATCTTCTTGAGGACGACACAACCTGGAAGGTCGTATAACCTCTCTTGAGGAAAACTTCAACTTTGTTTCGAAGGGTCACTCTATGACCCAACCTTACAAGCCATGGAAAGCTCTACGAGCCATAGAGGGACTCGTTGATACGGATGGATTCAAAATTTTGAGACTTTTCTCCTTGGCTCTATTTTTTTGACTTACGGGGTCTTACAAGACCTCGCAATCGTGAGGGGGAGGTCGTGTTCTTGATGCTCACTTAAGTGACCCCCATTGGCAAAAGCGAAGTTTGGGGTCAAGGAAAAAGTCGCAAAAGAGACTAAGAACATCGCTTTAGTGATAGAAAGGTGGTCATAAAAGCGACCTAGATGTCTCGAAAGTGAGGTTTGCTTAATCGAACCCCCAGCCACTTAAGCGATATCAGAGAGAGAGGTTTATGGTCGGGGTTTAGTCTTTTTCCCCATTTTCATAGCTTGGAAGCTCAAATAGGCGAATGTTGATGAGATATTTCTTGTTTGGTGATTGGGTAAGTGTTCTTCACAAAGAATTGACGTTACCTATCCATTTTATCTTCATTTTGGCTTCAAATTGAGGATTTGTGACCCCAAATTTGACGTTTCTTCAATAACAGGAAATATTCCTTTAAAGGATGATTGTGACCTAATTTCAACCACATTTTCCAAAATGGTTTTTGACAATGGATTCCTAATACTCCAAGGAACCTTTTCATATAGAAATCCCTAGAATTAGACCCCTATTTTTCAAAGTTGAATTTTGAGCCTTTGACCTATTTTTCACCGAATTATACATGATCGAGCGTTTATTGACTAAGGCAAGTGGATTCTTAAAACTCTGCAAATCTCTTAGAATTCCCGAATATTCCATTATATATATGTTGGGGCATAATGGGAATGAGGTTATGGGTTAATTGTGATATGAACGAATCTAAAGTGAATTAATGGCGTTAATAAAAGATAATTTGTTATATTGTTGACTATTGAATATTACATGTCGTAATCTAGATATCTATGTATATTTGATGAAATACTTGATAGTCTAATTGTGATTGCGGTTTATTTGAATTGATTATTCCTCATTACTTGTGTGAGCATGTTGTTCACATTGTTTCTGAAATAGTGTGATGAGATGTATATAATTGTGAGACGTAGGTCTTTTTTGGTTAGAGATATGACATGGCTGAGGTCATTTCCATTGAGAGGTTGAGATCGAGGTCATTTTTGGTGGAATTATATTATCGAGGTCATTTCTGGCGAGATTATATTATCGAGGTAATTTCTGGTGCGATTATATTGTCAAGGTCATTTTCGGTGAGATTATATGGTCGAGGTCATTTCCGGCAAGGTTGTGGGACCAAGGTCATTTTTGCTCACAGATTATGAGACCGAGGTCATTTCCAGAGAAAGTTTATTATGACAAGGTATTTTCTGGAAATTTCACACATTCATGATCATTGAGTGTGCGTATACATATGATGTATATTTGTGTTGATAGTTTGATTCCTATTTGTGACTTCCGAGTATTTGTATGATATATGTTGTGATATTGAACTGTGATCTGAACCTTTATTGAACTGTATAGTATGAACTGTTAGGTTGAGCGGATTTTTGTGCAGGTTGTAGTTTGGAGGTTTGGTTGGGTTGGTAAAGGAGTTCATGTATTCCATTAGAATTGCTTAATTTTTCTGGTTAGCTTGCTGGGTTCCATGTTTTTTGGTACTTGCCCTTGCTTCTATATTTGTGTAGGTTCTAATCCTGGATTTTGATCACCATCTCTTTCTGATCATTCGAGGTTTCCCAGATTATTGGGAGAGGTAGCTATTGGCATTCAACACACTCTCAAATTTCCTGTACTTTCATGTTTTACTCTACTTGAGAGTTGAGGATATATTGAGACTGTGTTTCATTTAAATTTTGTTTTCTTTAGCGGCTTGTACATGTGACGACCAATTTTTGGAGGTAATTTAAGTTGAAAGACTTCCACTTTTATTTATTACTTACCCATTTATACTGTTTCTGGTTTATTTACGGAAATGTTGAATTTTAGCCTGACTTGTCCGGTGGAAAAGGACAAGTGCCATCACGCTCGGATTTGGGTCACGATAGTCCCTACATGGTGATATAACCTAGGAAAGAGTATGCGTTAGTACTTTGAATGTACTAAATATATAGACATGCAATATAATGTAAAACAATAAGGAATTATAAAGTAGGTACATGAGTAAGTGCATGCTAGAGTAATCAAGTAAATAGCATTTGAAAAGTTCATTTGTGGGAAGATGACTATAACCGACATTAAGACCATATGAGCTATAACATGGAATCCAACATAACCCCCTACATTGGAAGGGGAAACTACTTGCAAATTAGAACTTTGTCAATATTTATTTCTTTAATATTTAATGGCCTTTTGCGGATCCACTAGCCTAGCCGACAAGGTCTCCTATGTTGGCACATAGTTAATGAGATAAGAGATTGCTACTAGGACACTACATAGTTAATGACATAAGAGGTTTCTACCAGGATTTCCTTATCGAATCCCACCTCAAGCCTCATTCGGTGCTAAGTCAAATCACTCCAAATAGTATAGCATAATAACATAATCATACATATACTTTGAGACATCTAATCATCATTCGGTAGAATAGTTCCTTAAAACCTTTAGTAATTGAAATATGCAAGAATTATCCTTATCGTATAAAGAATCCATTAATTTAGGTGAGAACGCCTCACACCAACATTCATTCTTTCATTCAAAGACTATCTTAATAAAATCATTAGTTGTTATAAACATTTACTGTGGAGTATATAAACTTCAAATCATACTTTGATGAAAATAGAATGAAACTAGGTGGGTTTAATTCAATTCACCTTTCAACATGCAAGTAATAGAAATCATGCATGAACACTACAGAATTCATCAATTTAAAATCATGCTGTGAATAACCCACCATGAATCTATAGAAAGCTTTTAAAAAACTAAGTAGAGAAGACACTTGAAATCAATCAATCCATGCATTTAAAATCACATTACATCAAAATATACCTATAATCAATGGTTCAATCTTGATTCATGCTCTTAAGTAGAAGGTAGAGTAACCCCTAAGAATTTCTTACATGAAATCAAAGACATAATTTGAAAGGGGTTTTGGACTCCATGGGTGGAAGAACACGTGGATAAAGTCCCACATACCTTGATAAATTTTTACCTTGAGATTGGGAGAGGAGACTTGATCTTTCTTGAGAAAACCCTAGAATTTTGCTTGTGAATGGAGGAATCCTTGAGAAGAGTCTTGGGAGGAAACGATTTTGTGTAAGGGAGTTAATGTGAGAATGAGGGGTTTGGGAAGGATAAGGGTCATTAGATAGGGTAGATTTTGTGCCAAAACAACCTCACTTCACTGATAAAACATATAAAAGGACTAAAATACCCCTCTTTAAACTAAGACGGACAAACCCTACTATTGGTCCTTAAGAGTCATAAATCTCTCAACGAGTCGACTCGTCTTACAGAGTGAAAAATCTTTAAAAAACCTAAGCCTCTGATCTTTCTACACAACTCGTTTCTATGAGTCGTAAGACACATTCACCCTACAGGGTCTGAAAAACCTATAAATCTAGTCATATGATGTTTCTCTACGAGTCACTTCTATGACTCATAAATCCCTCTACAAGTCATAACTTGGCTCGTAGACTCGCTTCCTTTTTAGTCAACTTCAACGACTCAACATCACTTCTACGAGTCATTCCTACGACTCATAGAAGTACTTATGACTCGTAAGTTGAGTCGTACAAGCTAATATAGTCCCCTTCCTTGAAAGTTTGCCCTTCATTTCACCTTTTTGACTTATGGGGTCTTACAGAATATCTAGTCCTTCCTAGAATCTTACATTGGATAGTCATATCAGAACTTTGCATACCCAGAATATTATATCAGAATGACTAGTCTTTCAAGAATCTTACATCGAAAAGTCTTGTCGGAACCTAGCACACCCCGGAATCCTAGTAGCTAGTTTTTTCTAGAATCATACATCGGAGAGCCTTATAAGCTAACTCAATCTTAGAATGACTACATAAAAACTTAACAACTCTCGAAAACATACATCGCACCAGCTATACTGGACCTTAGCATATCCTAAAATTTTACATTAACACTGCCACTATCTAGGCTCCTTCCTAGAATCTTAGATCTGGTTAGCTATAGAACTAAAAAGAGTAGGATCTTGAAAATTCCTAGGAAGTCATCTCGCTACAGCCAGCTAGTCACAAATACTAACTGGGCTATTTGAAGGTCATTACCTGTATCGAAGGGTCCTATCTAACCAAATCTTATTCCTAAACAATCCCTATTGGCCTAAAAAACCAACATTAGTAGGGTCTTGAAAAATCCTAGGAAGTCATCTCGTTATAGCCAGCAAGTCACACATACTAACTGGGCTATCCGAAGGTCATTACCTGTATTAAAGGGTCCTATCTAACCAAATATCATTCCCAAAACAATCCCTATGGGCCTCAAAAACCAACATCAAATGCCATTATTAGCCAGTTATGGGTTAGGCTCAACAACATCAGTAATAAGGAATTCTAGCCTATTCACAACTCACAAGAACAAATGATACATCCCACTAATCATGATCAACCTAAACAGTATCCGAAATAACAAAAATAAATTTAAGTAAATACAATATTGGAAACAATAAGGAATAGTACTAAATACAAGCCCAACACTTAGGACATCATCATGCTAGAACAACTAACAAGCAAGGTCTAAGATTAGTAAGTTATCGCTTACCATGAAGCCGAGCATGAGTTTTCCAAACCTCTAAACTGAGGCTTTTCTTTTTCGATCAATCTCCAAATGATGATACACAATTAAAGTAGTGATCCATCATCAATAATAATCATTTTGATACCGAAAATGCAATAACCAAATTTGGGTCTCAAAATAGGTCAAAATGGCATTGTAAGACCCGCACAAGAGAATATTTAAATTGGCTTTGTCATTCAGTCCCGACTAGCTTAAGGAATTTATACCCGCAAATGGGCACAATCCGAGCTTCAAAATTCCTCAAAACAGCCTAACCAAATTTGAGCTCAATAAGTCCTATACAAAGAATCTAGAAGAGGGAAATTCAAAGGAAAATTATGGGTTAAACGTGAGAATAATGTCTTAAGAAACACTCCAATAGTATCCTCCAACAATTCTCAACAACCTCTAATGATTTTCCCATAATTTTTTGCTCTCAAACTATTTCTATAGATCAAGGAGATATATGAAAGAAATGAAATTGAAATCAATGAAAATTGAATATAACTGTCACCTACTTACACATTGCTATCATGGGACTCCTAGGGTTGCGGTTGTAATTGTCGATCTTAACTGGGTCTACTAATCCTTCATTATGATCGCGAGGGTCAAAGCCCACAAATACAAAGAGCAATAAAGATGATCTTCGCAAAGGCGATACGAAGCCCATGATTGCGAAGACAAATTTTATTGGCGTTCGCAAATATAGTTCCAAGTCAAGGGACGTGAAGAGTAAAGCTGGGTGCACCAACAACGGTTACACCAGCTAAACTCCAAGTTGAGAAAATGCCCCAACAGGGTGCTCGAGTTTCATTCAGAATGCTCTGCATGCAAAAAAACTATGCTATCCACCTAAATTCGATATTCGAGACTCAATAGAGATATCAAACCTTCCAATGGATGTCATCCTAGTGATACGTCGGTCCCACACCCAAAGCTCTATGTTTTTCATAAACCATAAGGTTGCTCAAAATGAGTTTAAAAGCCTCAGGAACTGAACCAAAATTCCTTCTAGGAAAAATTTGATATTCTAGAGCTAACGGAACTATCAGAACACAATCCGATGTCTTTTTTCTAATTTTTTTTGACCGAAGTAAAACATTCAAATTTTAAAAGCTCCAAAATAGAAAAACTCGCATAAAAATAAAAAAAGACCCGGTTGACCTAACTATCAATTCCAGCAATTCATTTATGACTTGGGGCCGATAAAGGAAAGATCTTGACGCAGATATTATCAAAAACACAAAGAAATTTACCTAGAAGGTCATTCACGACAAACATTTTATCATTAGAACACCAATTTCCTTAGTTTTGATCTTTGATGGAAAAAATTGAATTTTAATTATAATTTACTTTTATTTTTATTTTTTAATAGGTCAGAGACATTATTCAATAAAATTACAGATTATAAATAAGATATTGATGAAATAAAATATAAAAATCAGGATTATTAAAAAAAAACATTTATTTATTTGGTAATTTACAAAATGATGAGATTAAACACACCTTTACATTAAGAAAAGAGAATCACCATTTTGGGAAAAAAAATTGTTGATTGATTGTTGATAAAAGAGTACGCAACATAGGCTTAGGGTGGTTCTTATTAGTCCTAGATAATAGTTGGGATGATATTTTTTTATAGAAAGGAAAGAGATAAATATTTGATTTTTCCATCTACTTTATTCGGCAGTAATATGTATGTTTCGTTCAATTTTTTCAATCAAAAATTTTAAACTGAAAGAGAAAAATAAGAAATTATGAAGAATATATTGAGAATTGTTGATTATATATAGTTTATATATTAATTATTAAATGTAATAACTTAAAGTAATAAGGAAAGGTAGAAAGGAAGATGAAATGAATGGGAGAAGACGTCTGGAATAAAATCCAAAATACGAAGAAAAGTAGTAATAGAAGAGGCATGTTGAATATTATGGTTTCTTAAATAGATTAAATAAGGACTTTCCTTAATTTTAAATTCCTAATTAATATTAGAATAAATGAAATGATAATTATTTTAGGAAAATATTAAATGAAAATATTTTTTCTATAAAATATTCATTCAATATTTCTAAGGACCTTCATTTTATTAATATAATATGAAAATATAAGAAAGATTTATCTTATTTATTCAGTCAACTCTACAATGTCTATTTAATTATAAAAACCTTAAACTTAAAATCTTTTATTAATAATTATATAAATTATATAGTATATTCTATTTGTCTCAACTTATGTAATACTTTTTTCCTTTAATAGCCAGTCAAAAAAGAATCCCATTTCTATATTTCATAAAAATGTAATTTTATGTCAATTTTACCGTTAATAAAATGAAGGATAGCAACACAAATGATTGACATATTTGGGTATTTCAGAAGTGTTCTTTTCTTTGATAAATTTCAAGTCCAATTAAATAGTTTCATATAAATTAAGATAAAAACTATATAATAATTTAATAGTTCACATTTTTGGGTTCTTTAATATTTGAGCTTAAGACAAAATCTTCACTTGTCATGTCTTAGATAATATATATTTATTCCTCGTTGATTGTTTAAGGTTTTCTAAATTACCTTATAATGTCCTCAACCACTCGAGAAATAACATTAATTTTTTGGGTTGGATACACAACATTTTCTTTCACATAATATCAAAATCAAACTTCGTTAGGCTTGCATGCATAATCATTTTCTCTCCTCGTGTCTTATTGTTCCCCTCTCTCTCTCTCTTTCTTAAATCAACCAAGCATCGATCCATTGTTATTATTTCAAACCCATTTATTAAACACTTATTATGCCTAATGTCTCCATCAATTTCTTTACTTTGTACTTCAAAAAATATACTACACAAAATTCTTAAAACTGAGGGTCAAAACTGACACACACATATATATATGAAAAACCGACAGACAAAACCTATGCGATCCGTCTTTAAACTAAGTATGTCAATTTTTTATTTACATAAAAGTAGTAACATGGGATCTAACCCAAATATTTGTTATGAAATAGAACAATTCTACCACTACACCAAACATATTCTTTGATGAAATACTTCTCTTGTTTTTAATTTATATCCCTCAATTGCAATTTTGCACTTAAAAACCTTAGAGAGTTCCTCTATTTTCTTTAAAAATATTAAAATATAGAGGGACTTTGTTGGTTTTCTTACTAACAAATTAAGAAAACTTTTTTTTATAGGTGGCGCGCATTGTTGCGCCAAAAAAACTGACGGACATTCATCCATTTATTATTAAGTTCGTTCTTTTTTAAAAAAAAAATAATTCATTGAAAAACTTACTTAGACTATCGTTTTTAGTCCTCGATCTTTTACATCTTTTAGTAGTGATGCAATCTTCTATCCAAAGTAGTAAAAAAGATTATTCATGCAATGTGTAAAATAAATAATCAGATTGCACATGCACGAGGTTGTTAGAGAGTACAATTAAAAGTGGATCCTGAAATTTTTATTATGGAATTGAAAAAAAATACCGCATTAAAAGTGTTTCTTATATAAAAGAGATTCTATAAGTTATTTACATATTCTCTACGGTTGTTTGCAATAGGTTAAGGCACCAACAATGCGTAATATATATAGTAACTAAACTAATTAAAATGACAGACAATAATAAAGATAAGTAAATGGAGTGGAGAGACGGCACAATCCACAATCCTACAAGGCTTCCTTTACATAAGTTATTCACAAACTAGTTCTAAAAAAGTTATTTCTAATGACAATGACAGAAATGTATCAAGTGAAAGGGATAAAAATCTGATTGGTTTATGAGTGGATAGATAGAACAAGTGAGCAAGCCACCAGCCTCACCTTCTAAAAGTATTTTGAAATTAGTATTTTAGTTACCCTCCAAATTTTGATGGATTATCTTAAAAAGGGGGCTTTTATGTGTGGTATATCTTCTTAATTGTTTTTCTCTTATTACTAATTCCTAGACATTTCCCTATCTCTCTTCTTTCCAAGAACAAGAGCAAAATTTAGCCGGAGGAACCAAGAGGAGGCCGGGGAGATGGGTAAGTACTTGGAGATGTTGGATGTGGGTGCCAAAATTGCCAATAGGATTCGGGCGCATTATCCCCAAACCTCCGGCTTATACTATCATCCCCCTACCAATGGACGTGGCACTTCTAACGATAGCGCCTTGTCAAATAATAATGCAACATCTCCAGTGAAGCCTTTTTCTTCCATGCTTGATAATGATGAAATGAACACCAAGGATCTCATTCTTTACATTGTAATTGGATGAACAATATGGAATTAACTTTTTCCTTTCGCTTTCTATCGCGGCAAAGTATAAAATTCTTCTGTATTTTATGATGGGGAATATCTTGTTCAATATTTTAATCAAATTTGACTAAATATTTACCAAGCTGTTTATCTTAATTTTATTTAGTTTATATAGTACTCAAAAAAATATATCAATATGTATGAATACAGGAGAACAAATCATTCAACATTCCTTTTTCGGTTTAATTATCCAAAAATCAAATCTACTTACTTGATTTATTTGAATACATATCATATTGGCCCAATACAGAGGTAATTATTGATAACTCTATTAGTGGAGCTTGAACATACGTGGAAGAAGAAGAAGAATATACAAAGAAAAATAGAGAGAATCAGAGATAAGAGAATTATATATTGAATAAGAGAATCTCAGTGTATTATAGGATGTATAGCACATGTATAGTGTGATATTTATAGACTACTCAGTAGCTTAGAGAATGTTAACTGCCTTCTAACAACTTATAACAAACTTCTTACAATATGTAACTGAATCCTAGCCATGCTAACATGCTCTATGCTATGGTTAACACTCCCCCTCAACCTCATGGTGTGAATAGATTCATAACTCCAAGATTGTTCAACAGTTGTTGATGTTAATATTTCCAAGACTTTTCATAAGCAGGTCATCTAGTTGGTCCTTTGTGTGTATAAACTCAGTTTTCAGCATTCCTTGGCATATTCTTTTCCATAAAAATGACAATTTATGTTAGTATGTTTGGTCATTTCATGAAAGATAGGATTTGCAGCATTTTGGATTGCAGCCTTGCTATCACAAATATTACTAATAGGTAATTCAATGTGCACTCCTAGCTCTTTCAACAAACTAACTAGCCAAGTGATCTCAGCTGCACAAATGGCCATGCTTCTGAACTCGGCTTCTAGAAACTGTCTCTTGTTTTTTTGACTTCCAAGAGATTAGTGCTCCACAAAACTTCACTAGATATTAAGTATAAAATCTTATTATTTCTAGACAAGCTCCCTAGTGTGAGTCACAATAGATAGTGAGTGTATTTGTATCTTTAGATGACATCAGCAAACCAAGGCCTAGAGCTTTCTTTAGATATCTAACAACTTTGAGTGTTGATTCCATGTGTGATTCTTTAGGACTATGCATGTATTGACTCAGTACTTGAACTAGGATGGTTATATCATATCTGTTCATTGTAAGATATAGAAGTCTTCCCACAACTCTTCGGTACCTTTCAGGTTCTTGCAATATCTGATCCTCAACCCCACTTTCATGTGGAATGTACTCATCATACTTCACTGAGGTTGACTTCTTATTCTGTTCTAATGGAGTTCTTGAAGGCTTAGCTCCCCCTAGGTCACATTTAACAATCAGTTCCAAGACATACTTCCTCTGAGACATATGAATTCCTTTACTAGACCTAGCATACTCAATACCTAGGAAAAACTTGAGTTCACCTTGATCTTTCATGTTGAATTGCTTTGTAGATCTCTTTTAGTATCAACTACAAGAATTGTGTTGCTACCAGTATCCAACCAATTATCGACATAAACTAGCACAATAAGTATATCACTATCAACTTACCTAGTGAATAATAAGTAGTCATGATGACTTTGATGAAACCCCAACTTGAGCAAGGACTCAGTTAACTTCAAGTTTCACTGCCTAGGTGTTTGTTTGAGTCCATACAATGATTTATGGAGTTTTCGTACCATTGTACTATTCTCCCCCTATCTAGCAAACCCATCTGGAATAGACATGTACACCTCCTCTAATAAATCCGTATTGAGAAAGGCATTTTGGCCATTCATTTAGTGGATAAACCACCCTTTGGAAGTAGCAAGAGACACAATAGTTCTCATAGTGACCATTTTTGCAACTGGACTAAAGGTTTCACTGTAATCTAAGCCTTCTTGTTGGTTAAAGCCTGGGAACAAGCCTAGCTTTCAACTTTTCCACCTCACCTGTGGACTTATATTTTACATTATACACCCAATTACAACTAATACGTCTCTTGCCAAGAGGTAGATCAACTAAGGATTAGGTATGATTGGCTTCCAAAACATCAATCTTTAACTGCATGGCTTGAACCTGTTGAGGATCAAGAGCAGCATCCTTATAAGAAGTTGGTTCTGTAATGGCTTAGTAGGAAGCTAGACAAGTGCTATAAAAAGGAGAAAGATGAGCATAAGAGACATGATCAACTATAGGAAAAGAATAAGAGTTTCTTTTTGGTTTGGTAACAAAGTCCTAAAGCCAAGATGGAGGCTTATTAGCTCTAGAGGACTTCTTGGAAGGAATGGGAGTAGGTGGAGGCAGAGATATATCAGGAGAATTAGAAAAGGTAGAAGTAGGATAGGATTGGAGTTGATCAGAAGGTGCTACAAGAGGAGAAGGAGCAGATGGTTGAATGGGAACTGAGTCTAGAGGTACAAGAGGAGTAAGTAAGGTAGAAGAAGAAATAGTGGAAGAAGGGTCCACAAGTGTTAGGACTAGATATATAGGGTCAAAAAAAACTTACACATCCTTTAAAGGGAAGACATCTTCTTTGAACACAACATGTCTATTGACAAAGAAGGACTTAGAGTGAAGATCATACAATAGTAGCCTTTCTAATAAAAGTAGCCCATGAGAACAGCTGGTATAGCTTTAGGAGAAACATTTTCAAGAATTTTGGACATGTAGCATAGCAAAGACGGCCAAAGACCTTAATGTAAGCTAAGGAAGGAGGATGCAAAGGGAGCATTTTAAATGGAGTCTTATAATGAAGAAGTTGTGAGGGAATTCTGTTAAGAAGACATACTGCACTGGTGAAACACTCACCCTAGAATCTTAGAGGTACAGATGATTAGAACCTAAATGCCCTGACCATCTCTTAGAAAGTTCTATGCTTCCTCTCAGCAATACCATTCTGTTGAGTAGTATGTACACAAGTACTTTGATAGAGGATTCCAAGGGTAGATAACATTGTTTGAAATGCAAAACTAAATAATTCACTCCAATTATCAGTTCTCAGTATCTTAACAGTTATGGAGAATAAATTGTAAACCTGGGTGAAAACATCTCTTAGCACCACTATTGAATCTGACTTAAAGGGTATAAGAAATACCCAAGTAAATCTAGAGTAATCATCTACCACAGTCACAAAGGAAATCATCCCATTATGAGTAGATACCCTGTCAGGGCCCCAAATATCATAATGAACTAACTCAAATACTGCATTTGAAGCATGAGAACTTATAGGAAAGGGATGTTTAGTTTTCTTAGAAAGTGGACAAATAGTACAAGGAAAGTACACAATGTCTAAAACATCAATATTGGAGGATTTCTTTATTATATCTATAGGTTCATGACCTAGTCTGCTGTTCCATAGAGAAGATGAGCCAGAACTACCAACTGAGTTGACACTACTCTTTGCTGAAAGAGCAGGAGCTACACTTGTGGGCTGAGCTTTAGCATGTTCAAACCTTCCTACTAAATGAAAAGAACTTGATCCTCTTTACCAATCTCCTTGACCTGACCACTGAAGAGATCCTGAAAAACATAGAAATCAGGAAAGTAAGCTCCCATACACTTGAGTTCTTTGGTGAGTTATGATTCAGACAGAAGATTGCACTTGAAGTCAGGGACAAATAAAATATCTCCAATAAGTTGATCACCAAGGATTTTTGTACTACCAACATGTGAGACTGACACAACATTCCCAATAAGCGAAAGAATATGTCTCCTCTAAGATTGTGGTACTGTGTGACATCTATCTAGTACCTCAATCTTAGAGATCATATGATTTGTGGCTCCAGTATCAACTATCCACCTTTTATCTACATATTTAGACACTAAAGTAGAAAGAACACTACCTACAGTAGTTGCTTTAGTTGAGTGCTCTCATCCACTTTCACCTCATTTGGCTAACATCTACATGATCTGATGGTACTAATCCTGTGTGAAGAACGCTACAGGTGTAGTTGTTGTTGGCAGTAGGTTGTGCTTTTTGAAATGTACCTACAAACTGAGTACCTGAAAACTAAGTAACCTTATCCTAATTTGCATAGGAGTTGGAGGTGGTGTTTCTATCCTTCTTCTTTGATTTCCGTCCAACTGGATAGCTTTTCATTTTGAAGCATTTTTCCATCGTATGCCCCCTATAACCACAACCTTCACATACAAGAAGTGGTTTATGAGACTTTTGTGTCTTATATTGGTTATCATAGTATCCTCTTCCTGAGTTAGCATCACCTACTAGTTGATGGCCAAAGTTTCCACCAGCCTTATTAGGACCACCTCCTTCTTTTTGATTGAATAGAGCATTGCTTTTAGCAATTCTAGGAATGACATTTTCATGGCCTGCACTTGCCAAGTTTTTTTAACTTTCCTGATCTACTATCAGAGAATAGGATTTGTTTTAAGCTGGGAATTAGAGTTTACATCAGTATTTGACCTCTAGCAGCTAAATACCACTCATTTAATCCCATAAGAAATTCAAGTAATTTTTGGTATTCAAAGTGCTCTTGGAACCTTTTTGATTCAGCATAGGAACACCCTGGGTCTGGTATGATTGAATCAAACTCATTCCACAACCCTCTTAGAGTAGTATAGTAATCTAAAATTTTCATATTTCCATGAGTAAGACTATGAATTTCCTTATTTAGTTGGAACACATGCGCACCATTAATTTTGTCAAATCTCTCTTTCAAATCACACAATACTTTATGAGCATCACCAGCATATACAATACTACTCAATAAGCCAGTCCTAACAGCAATAATTATCCAGGATAACACTATAACATTACATTTCTCCCAAATATCAAATAACTCAGGTACAAACTGAGATTTATGAAATCTACCATCAATAAAGCCTAGCTTACTTTTATCTAGAAGTCCAATTTGCATGTATCTACACCATATTGCATAGTTCTCAGAACCAGTAAACTGAAGGAAGATTAGAGAGCTATATAGTTGGTTGGTCCAGCAGTTGTATGTATTGTATTTGAGTTTATGTTTCTAGTTTCCAGTGATCCAGATGCGACTTCACCTGTGTTCATCTTTATTAATAACTTCGAATCTCGATCTCTAGTTGAATACTTACTCTTGACTTCAGATGATCACTCAATTTTGAATCTAAGAAAATCTAGCTCTTAAACAGGAACTCGCACACTTGTCTTCTAGCCTAAGAACCTTCTAGGCTCTAATACCATGATAACTTCATTAATGGAGAAGGAACATAAGCGGAAGAAGAAGAAGAATATACATAGAAGAATAGAGAGAATCAGAGAAGAGAGAATTCTAGTTTGAATAAGATAATCTTAGTGTATTACAGGATGTATAGCACATGTATAGTGTGATATATTTATAGACTACATAGGAGCATAGAGAATGTTAACTACCATCTAACAACTTATAAAAAACTTCTAATAACCTGCAACTGAATCCTAACCATTGTAGCTCGCTAACTCTATGATATGGTGAACAATTGTTGTTTCTTCCAAATGCACACAAAAGTATACGTGAGCATACAAGTAATAAAGTGATTAAGGCAAATGTCGAATCTACATGAATTTTTGATTTATCATTAACTAGATTAAACAATCATAATTATCTAAAAAAGAAAGAAAATTCAAAGTTATCGTTATACATTAACTAAAAATGAACTCTAACTAAAAAACATCAGCTTTTTTTATCAATAAGATGAAAACAATCTAGACTTATGGGATACGTAACAATCACATTATATTTTCAATTGACTCATCTTCTTATTTTAAGTGGATAATTTATTAATAGGGTTAATTTAGCTCATAAGAATCTATCAGGTTCTAACTCGAGTTTTCAAATCACTTTCACACCTATATACTATGGTTGTGAACCTTGACAAGAGAACATTTTTAAATCATATACCTAAATCAAAATTGGCAATTTAGGTCTATGTCTATCCTAAGTTTTATGTCTATCCTAAGTTTGACAATTCGCTCCTTGATGTTCAGGATTAAGAATATGCTCTATTTAAAATAATTAAAATCTTGCATTCTCACTTTTGAGTACAATTGAAGATTTGTAGAATGTGCTTAATATCATATGTGTAGTTTAATAATTTTGTGTTGATCTTGGGCGTATTTATATGCTTAAAAGCCAAGTGAAACTCACATGTTAGCTAAATTCGAGAACAAAATTTGTCATATTGTCATTGTTTTGTATTGTTAATGTTATCTTGCTAAAAATGTGTTTAGGTTTTGTAGAATCGAAATCTCGTGCAAAGAGAGAACTCGGAGATGTGAAAAATAAATTCAACCTTCAGGTGGAAGAACCAGTGAAGTCCGCCTTTACTCCATATCACGGAGCCTGTCACGGAGTTGGAGATGAAAAATTAGCCTTTTAGGCAATTGGACTAGTGAAGTCCTCATTTACTCTTTACCGTGTGGTAGGCATGTATGCAGAGATAGAGTGCCTGTGACTGTTCCATAGCGCGGATGTGGGGGGATTATTTTTCACGCATTTTTTATAACCTATAAAAGATTTAATTTTGGTTATTTTGATTATTCTTTTTCTAATACTTGGAGGACAAAACTTGGAAGATGTCGCGATCCAAATTCGAGTGTGATGGCACTCATCTCAACCCACCGAGACAAGTCAGCCTAAAACTCAACGGAAAGTAAATGTGGAAGTAATTGAGATAAAACAAGGTTTAACTTAGTTAAAAACAAATAAATAATCTCCAAAATCCCCCAAGACTGGTTGTCACGTATACAAGCCACTAATATATTACCGAAGTACGAAAGAAAATACAGTAACAATGTCTTTGTATCTAGAGTAGGACTAAAACATAATAAAAGAGTAAGAGGTGTCCGCTAGATGGATGTAACAGCTACCTCAACACTCGAAATTGATAACCTCGGCTGTAGTGGAAAACAGTATAAGATCAAGCAGGTCCGGGCTCACAACCTACACAAGTGTGGAAGCAAGGGGTGAGTACCAAACAACACGGTACTCAGCAAGTGGATAGATAAAACTAAGCAAAGCTTAATAGATACAAGTACTCCTGTCCTCCCAACCGAACCTCCTTAACTACAACCTGCATAAAATCAGCCCAACTCTACACTTGTACAATAACAACAGTAATACAGTCCACAAATACTCATCAATAGTCTCGTCAATGAATCATACCAAGTCAAGTTCAGCATACAGAGCAATATGGGGGTAAACACAAAATCACAAATATCAGAAAGGTGCAATGCAGTGCAATGAAATGATGCATGTCTGTCCTATCGGTACACATCTGCTGAATCACAGTCCGGAACCCATGGGGGATATTTCTGTCCATGTAACCTGCCACGGAACGTGTGGCCCGTCCCCTCAACATATATATCTTGCAACGGAGCGTGTGGCCCGACCCCTTTTATTTCATAATACTTGCCACGGAGCGTGTGGCCCGACCCCTTTGTTTCATAATACCTGCCACGGAGCGTGTGGCCTGACCCCTTTATTTCATATCATTTTCAGTCTCAACACAATATGTCAGAACCAATGCAATCAATTCATGTTCATATAATTCACGATAATAACATGACAATAACAATATTTTTTCCTATCCCACATCAACATAGCCATTTCACATGTCCAAAATAATTCCACAATCACAATATATCAATTCCACCAATACATGTCATTAGATCACCATTTTATACCCCTCATCTCTATTGTTTTTAAGACCAATCATATAGTCAATAACCCAGTCTAATTCTCATTACTCCCTTGTACACATAACACGGAAATACAAGCATCTACAAGCTTAAACTGAGGTTTAGAAATTCACTTGCCTTAATTAATCAAGCAGTCACTCTGGGACTTGAGCCTTCCCTTTTTGTGGGCCTCCAAATCAACGTAATCTAGTCAAATGAATAATCACAATAAGATTTTTGAAACTAACAACACCCTTATTATCATATATCTAGCCTAGACCCAAAAACTCACACAAATCTATAATCACGTTCCTAATCTTGATGCCACTTAAGATGTCAACTCCCATATTTTCTGAATTTCAAGCCTAGGGTTAGGTTCTAATTTGCCCAATATAATAAATTTAATAGAATTCATAAAATATAATATACCTAATATTTAATTATCTATCTAAATATATCAAAATTCGGAAACTAACTCATTCTATGTCATTGAAGTCAAATCTGAAATTTTTTTTTTGATTATGTTCACTCATGATAAAATAAACTCACATGTCAAAATTCAGCTAAAATGGATCGTTATTCGACCCCCAAATCAAGATTTTATGTGAAGAACCCTAGGATCATATTTTCTTATTTCAACATTACTTCTCCACCAATATACCCTAAAAATATGTTCATAATTACATGAAAATTTAATGGAAAGGATGAGAATAATTACCTTGACGCTTTCGAATGAAAATTCCTATTTTTCTCTTCTCCTTTATTTTTCTTTTTCCCTTTCTTTTCTTTCTTCCTTCGTATTATTTTTTTCTCCAGTGTTCGTCGCTCGTCGCTGTTCTTTCTTGATTGTTACATCTGATGGCATTACGCCATCAGATTATATGTATATAATTTATTTATTTTTCTCTTTTCTTTTTTTTTTCCTTTTTCAAATTAATTATGTATTAAAATTTACAAATCCTACTAACCTATTTTAATAAATATAATAAAAGTGGTATAGGGTATTAAATAAATTAACACTTTAGCCCATTAATTAAATTAAATCTCTAAAATTATCCCTCAACTAATTAATCAAAATTACCGAATAGTCCAAATAACCCATTAAATTTTTACGGGAAGGGTCTCGTATGAAAGGAGGAGGACTCATTCTCAAAATAACCTAATGGGTCATTACATTATCCACCACTAAAAATCATGTCCGTCCTCGAACATAAAAAAGGAGAAAGGAGAATAACCAACGGTACCAAAAGCCTGAGTTATAATCTTCAAAAGTCAGTTTTCATTCATTCAAGTGAGCTCCTCATCAAGACTATTCCATCAAAATCAACTTCTACGAACTGAACTTTCGAATCAAACTTTGGCAAATCTATAAATTAGGGATAATTTAGACGTCACATATTAACCCATGAATCAAACCTTAACCGAAACCCTCTAAACCCCATCATAACCATCATGACAATCTTTCATCACATAACCACAAGAAAATTCTAGACTAATACCGGCTACAACCAGAAGTGAACCTAAATCAATCACCACACTCATAATGCACAGACTATCACAGATCTTATTAAGATTCCATTCTCACTACCAAAGCTTCCCACAAGCTTAAGCTATACAAATCTGATCTTTAGGCATTAGGTACTTATTACTGGAGAATATGATTTATCTAACCCAAAGAATGAAATGATTGAATACCCTCCTAGCGAGCGATACATCCAAGCATACAAAACTTCCAATAACACTATTGAAAATGGTATATCAGTAGTTGTGATTGTAAACAATCCTTAAGAGAGGTAACACTAGACCCATTGGCCCCCCACATTCTACCATACATAGCCAGAATGAGACCCTGACGAGAGTTGAACCTTAAGACTGTCGGACAACTATAAGTATTCATGGTAGCTCTTCTACAAATTCTTATAAAAAGAATTATGCATGTAAAATCACTATTATACTTCAACAATCCCTAACACACCAAATCTATCACAACTGAAATAACCAAGTTTGCAAAAGCATCCTACCCTACCAAAAGGATATCGCAGGATCGGTACACCGATCAACCACTAGGGATCCATCCACCGAAGTAGAAACACGTGTGGGCATAGACAGCAAATCATACTTCAAATCATGTCCGAAATAAAATAGATAGTTACATAAGAATGTACGAAATCAAGATCAAATAACAAAAGATACTTCTTCTATAGTGCTTATATCAAACATTTTCATTCATCTGCCTCCATCACTTTGATTTTTTTTTTTTGCTACCCACAATCAACCAGTCTGTTCTCTATACCAAAACTTAGAGAAGCTCTTGGTCACCTGAATAATCCTATATAATATGAGCACATAGCCTCTATTTACCCTCTAGTGCCTATGTAACGCATCACAATAGTTCGTATAACCCATCAACAGAGTAGTATCAATCCAATTTGATATCCTTAATAACCATGAAGAACTATATCCCATCTTGTAGTGCATCTATAAGTCACCTACCATAATTTGAGAATCTAACCTTACATAAAACACATAATCTTCAACACCTCACTATTTATCATTCAAATCAAAAACAAACCTTCAAAAAAGTCATTGTTACATCTCTCATAAGTCTGTGTCGGACCAATTGACATTGTATAGTCATATCTAAAAACAAGGGCGAAAATTCGTACAATCTTCAACTTTGAACTAAGGATCTACACATGGTGTCTTATTTCTTATCATTTCTTAGATGTTTCCCATGAAGCGAATTCCAAATACCTTGAACTATTTAATATACCAGACTCTTATTTCTTTTGCTAACTCATTTACCAATATTATTCTTTGACCACAACTCAGGACATTTTACCTCATCTTTTGAATCAAACCTTTAAGTGAAGCCCTTTCTTAGGCCTCTTAACAATCAAAAGTAACAACTTGTAAGACCCCAAACCCTACACAAGTATTTTCAATTGCTCAATATCTGATGTGATCGATCATTTCTCAACTTACTAATCTATACCTTGACGAAATCTACTGCCATAATGTAGACTTACAATGAACAAATTGAATTTTGAATTCCAACCAGGTAACCCAATTCCATTATCTATCAATATTAGCTCATACATTGAAGACCTTTATGAATTCACGTATCTTAGCTATCATTGATCACCTCGCCATTGATCTCATTGTATCCTTCGTTAAAATTTAATTATACCAGTTATCAAATTCGAAACCACAAAAGAACTTATTACCACACTTGAGTCAAATGCTTATAGAGTTATTTCTCAAATCTTATCCAATAATCGTTAACCCATATGAATAACACATAACACTGCCACCATAAATAGAGCAAAATAAATAGAACCACGTGTTACTAAATTTAGTTTTTCACTCTCTCTGAAGATACATTCGGCCCTTACAACCAGAGTAAATATAATTGTTCTCGCCTTGTTTCGATGGCTAAACTATATTTCACTAATTATTTTCATTTATGAATCTAGATTCTTTTAGTTCTATCCGAGCGGTGTCTCAACACATTCTACGACTTTTCATACCACCATGCCACTTACCAAATAGTAGAAAACCACAATTTAGATACATACAAGTCATTATTATCATATCGAATCTATTTAACCAAAAATCCTTAAAGTATGGTTGTGTCCTAATCATAATCCATCACAAATTCTTATTACTGTTATGCTCAATAACCATTGCCATCATCTCAAAGTCAACCTTCTTAATCGACAAGACACCTTAAACCCAGTTATACCAACGAAATCCAATGGAATAACCCAATTTTATGCGCACTCTCACTAAAATTCTTAATTGCCTTCACACAAGTATACTCACTGCTACTTTCTTTATTCATAAGCTTATCATTCTGATATCGGTCCACTCCCTTGGAGGTTACGGTTAAATTACAAGTCCTCACTTAGAATTCTCGGGATATACTTCACCATCTAAATGCATTAATCATACCAAAATCCACCACTAAGATCTTTCTTATAAACAATGCTTACCTCAAGCGTCCGTAGTAACAAACTAGTTGGATTTTCAAATGTGAATGCAACACCAAATCTCATCATATGAGAAGATGATACAACTGATAAATCCTTAAGTAGTTAGTAATCACACTTGATAATCGATGTATTTGTTTTTGTATACCAATAGTACCACACCATGAAAGTTTGATAGATCCACCACTAAAATACATCATACCCAACTTAAAGATCATACCTACATAGTCTACACCTTCCTGTCCATTACGTAACTGTCATACATTACCAACGCATTTCAGTCTCCAGTCAAAATTGATATCGCTCTTCTGTAGGTAAAGTCAATAACAGAAGTAACACAACCCATAACCCTAACCAAATAATCACAAGTACTACGGTAGTAGACTTATAATAACCCTTCCTGATATACATCCATCCTATCAAACCGTTGTAGAGATTCTAATCTCGATTAGCGCAAAATCATCCTCATCACACACTATGTAACTCATTTTTTCACGACGAACTTCACAGTCTGTAGTCTCCGAGGGCACATTGCACACAAAATAGTCATTCCCCTAACTATACCATTCTCAATTGTAGAACCACTTCAAACATTGGGTAGGCCAAAAAAGCATCATTCTCGATGCTTAACCATTATCCAGAAATATAAGACGTTCATATAATCCTCCAAACCATTGTTCCTCTTCCTACACCATATCCTTAAAATACATTATTGAACCATAACCTTACTTACTCCTTTAAAATTGCCGTGCATTACAAGTCTCACCATACACCCTTTCCATAAGTTTATTACTTTCACCTCCAAACTAAATCTAGACCATATGATGACATTTCAACTACACGCACATAAAATCAGGCAAGAGTCATCCACTATATGTGAGAGAATGGAGTGAGGCAATAAAAAATAAATCAGATCAAGAACGCACGATAGAGAATCAAAAGGTAAAGATATTTTCTAAAAGTCTTCATAGCCTCTCGAAGATAAGTACAGACGTCTCCGTACCAATCCTCAAGACTCTACTTAGACTCGTCTTATAAACACGTGAGACCTATGAACTTGGGGCTCTGATACCATTTTGTCACGATCCAAATTCGAGTGTGATGGCACTCATCTCAACCCACCGAGACAAGTCAGCCTAAAACTCAACGAAAAGTAAATGCGGAAGTAATTGAGATAAAACAAGGTTTAACTTAGTCAAAAACAAATAAATAATCTCCAAAATCCCCCAAGACTGGTTGTCACGTATACAAGCCACTAATATATTACCGAAGTATGAAAGAAAATACAGTCAAAATGTCTTTGTCTCTAGAGTAGGACTAAAACATAATAAAAAAGTAAGAGGTATGCGCTAGATGGATGTAACAGCTACCTCAACACTCGAAATTGATAACCTTGGCTGTAGTGGAAAATAGTATAAGATCAAGCAGGTCCGGGCTTATAACCTACACAAGTGTGGAAGCAAGGGGTGAGTACCAAACAACACGGTACTCAGAAAGTGGATAGCTAAAACTAAGCAAAGATTAATAGATACAAGTACTCCTGTCCTCCCAACCGAACCTCCTTAACTACAACCTGCATAAAATCAGCCCAACTCTACACTTGTACAATAACAACAGTAATACAGTCCACAAATACTCATCAATAGTCTCCTCAATGAATCATACCAAGTCAAGTTCAGTAAATAGAGCAATATGGGGGTAAACACAAAGTCACAAATATCAGAAAGGTGCAATGCAGTGCAATGAAATGATGCATGTCTGTCCTATCGGTACACATCTGCTGAATCACAGTCCGACACCCATGGGGGACATTTCTATCCATGTAACCTGCCACGGAACGTGTGGCCCATCCCCTCAACATATATATCTTGCCACGGAGCGTGTGGCCCGACCCCTTTTATTTCATAATACTTGCCACGGAGCATGTGGCCCGACTCCTTTGTTTAATAATACCTGCCACGGAGCGTGTGGCCTGACCCCTTTATTTCATATCATTTTCAGTCTCAACACAATATGTCAGAACCAATGCAATCAATTCATGTTCATATAATTCACAAAAATAACATGACAATAACAATATTTTTTCCTATCCCACATCAACATAGTCATTTCACATGTCCAAAATAAATCCACAATCACAACCTATCAATTCCACCAATACATGTTATTAGATCACCATTTTATACCCCTTATCTCTATTTTTTTTAAGACCAATCATATAGTCAATAACCCAGTCTAATTCTCATTACTCTCTTGTACACATAACACGGAAATACAAGCATCTACAAGCTTAAATTGAGGTTTAGAAATTCACTTGCCTTAATTAATCAAGCAGTCACTCTGGGACTTGAGCCTTTCCTTTTTGTGGGCCTCCAAATCAACGTAATCTAGTCAAATGAATAATCACAATAAGATTTTTGAAACTAACAACACCCTTATTATCATATGTCTAGCCTAGACTCAAAAACTCACACAAATCTATAATCACGTTCCTAATATTGATGCCACTTAAGATGTCAACTCCCATATTTTCTGAATTTCAAGCCTAGGGTTAGGTTCTAATTTGCCCAATATAATAAATTTAATGGAATTCATAAAATATAATATACCTAATATTTAATTATCTATCTCAATATATCAAAATTCGGAAACTAACTCATTCTATGTCATTGAAGTCAAATCTGAAATTTTCTTTTTGATTATGTTCACTCATGATAAAATAAACTCACATGTCAAATTTCAGCTAAAACGGATTGTTATTCGACCCCCAAATCAAGATTTTATGTGAAGAACCCTAGGATCATATTTTCTTATTTCAACATTACTTCTCCACCAACATACCCTAAAAATATCTTCATAATCACATGAAAATTTAATGGAAAGGATGAGAATAATTACCTTGACGCTTTCGAATGAAAATTCCTATTTTTCTCTTCTCCTTTATTTTTCTTTTTCCCTTTCTTTTCTTTCTTCCTCCGTATTATTTTTTTCTCCAGTGTTCGTCGCTCGTCGCTGTTCTTTCTTGATTGTTACATCTGATGGCATTAAGCCATCAGATTATATGTATATAATTTATTTATTTTTCTCTTTTCTTTTTTTTTTCCTTTTTTAAATTAATTATGTATTAAAATTTACAAACCCTACTAACCTATTTTAATAAATATAATAAAAGTGGTATAGGATATTAAATAAATTAACACTTTAGCCCATTAATTAAATTAATTCTCTAAAATTATCCCTCAACTAATTAACCAAAATTATCGAATAGTCCAAATAACCCATTAAATTTTTACGGGAAGGGTCTCGTATGAAAGGAGGAGGACTCATTCTCAAAATAACCTAATGGGTCATTACAGAAGACCTTCTTCTTTAATTTTTAGGGCTCTTTCCTATTCTTTACACCTCTTCATTTCTTTACTTATTCTTGAAGATACAAGCTTTGAGAATCGAGTTATGAGTGTCTAAATTCTTGCATTCTTGGGTTGCAACTAAGAATGACTGTTTAGTATCAAATTATTAGATAAAGATTATTTATTATTAAAATTTATTCTTTTATTATTAGTTTTACTATTTAATGCTTGATCGCCATTAGAATAGGCTTATTGTCTTCTCTGGAACTCGAGAGAGGGATAGAACGCAAAATACAAGGAGCATGATTTGTATTTGTTGAAAACTTAGATTTGATTTGTATCTAGAATAGAAATATACCTAGTTTACCATACTTGGTTATAAAACAAGATGAAATCTTAATGCTCTTAAATTGGTTTAATTTATTCCCTCTCAACAATGTAATTAGATTTTTTAAATTGTGGTAGGAGATTAGAGGTCGAGAGATCATGATCATATTATTAATCTTGTTAATCAGTAATTTGATAACCATTATATCATGACCCGGAGTCTGGGCCATAATGGCGCTTACTATAACATCCGAGTAGAAAAGCCAAAACCAAATCCAAATCCAAAATTTGTTGAAGTCAAATATTTAATTAATTAATAAATAATAATATGAATAGACAGAAGAAGGACTAATATAATAATAGAAATTAAGTTTGGTATAGATGGTTAAATACGATACAAATTTATAAATCGGTCCAATAAGTGACAAAAATGACAAACCGACACTAGGTCAATCCCCGAACCTGGTCACCTATACAAGAACTATTAAGTACAAAAGGCTAAAATAAATATATAAAATACATATTTGACTGTCCAAAAAAAATATAAGTCAGTACAAAAGAAGGAAAGAAACAAATCTCTGAGCATCGGGAGCTCACCACTTTTTGGATTTGTCACACTCCAGATGATCAGGCATGCGCTGTGGTGGATTAATCTGGGAGCTGCATCAAAATAATGTAGAAGTGCAGTATGAGTACCAAAACACAGAATTTCCAGAAGGCATCATAGGCCGACCGAGCTCAGAAATAATAAATATACAATAAGTAGCATAATGATACTAACAACACCAGAAGTAAGTCATAAACTACAACTATGAGTTAATTGAGGTAGGAAAAACATACGGAAGCCAAAACAACTCAATAAAAAGTATCCACATTAATTGCCACAAATCACAATGTACCAAAATGAGTATCTATGACTAGTAATGATATAATAATAATCCTAGAAAAATATCACTAACCGCCTGAAATAACTCTTGAGCTCATCCATATCAAGAAAATAACCCAAAATATTTTCACGAGCCATTGAGCTCATCAATATCAAGAAAATAACCCAAAATATTTTCACGAGCCATCTTGAATCACACCTCATGCTCATCAACAGTGAAAGTAGCAATGTAGCCTGAAATAAATTTAAGAGGGTCGTCCGATATGATAACTCATCCTTATCAATAGCAAGAAGAGTTGTAGATAGTAAAATTATGCCATTTCACATTATTGCCATGTCCTTCCATCAACCAAACCTTCATTCTTTTCAATACTCATTCATTTTCAATGGAAATTTCCGATATTAACCAATGATGAAACAACCAAGGCAAGCAACATATTAAATGATCACACATCACAAAAATCTGGGACAATCCCCACCAAGGGCATCAACTTTACTAATTTGGAACTCCACCGTCCCAATAGCATAGCCTCTGGAAAACATTACATTAATTTAAACCAAGGAACAAGGATATGAAATCTAAAAATGCACCAAGAGAACAAACATAACCAACATAGATAAACCCGCGGCATCTTAAGTTTTATATTACCTAAGAGCGAATTCTCAGGACACTAAGCATTACAAACAAACCATAATTCACCTAAATTCCAACCTAAGCATGAGATACTACTCATAATATATTCATTCAAATTGAGCTAAGTCTAAAAGTGAGAAATCATAACCTACCACAAGGCCAAAATTGCACTAGAACCTCTATTCCAAAGCTTTTCCTTTCTGGAAAGCCTCTGAACAATGACACTCTACCAAATTATCAAAGAATATATTAAAACAAAGTTAACAATACCCACATTACAATAATTAAATTCGAAATCAAAATTAGGTCAAATTTTACATAGAGGCCCAAACACAAAATTGAAAAACAACTCTTTCACAATATCCCAAATAGCCCAAGGAACTTGTGCCTGGAAAATGGGCACAATAAGAGCACCAAAAGGGCCTAAATAAATCCCTCCAAGATTAAATACCTAAGAGGTTAAAAATGAAAGAATTAGTTGAAATTCAGCAAGATTTACAAGAGTTTTGGAGGATTAAATCCCAGAACTTCCTAACAAGAAATTCCAAAGCAATGCAAGAACAACCATCGAAATTGGACAAGAAATTCTCTCAAAAGCTCATAAATATTAAGCCCCAAAATGGGACTTAACTTCTAAAGTCTAGTATTTTAAAAAACTGGCAGGCCTCTATTTACTCTCTGCAAATGTAGAGGTCCTCCCCATGAATGCAGAGGTCAGAGGTGCTAACGCTTGCCCACGAACGCAGAGCTTTAGGAAGTGGTGCTCCGCGATCATGGAGCTCCTCATGCGAACATAGCCAAGGGTCCATGAATGCGTAGAAAAGAAATGGGATGCACCAGCATCCCTGCATCAATTATTCACAAAGTTCAGGAATTTATCTGATGAATGTTCAGAATTAATTCGAGGCCTCGTCGACGCAAACAAAGTATTCTATATAACTAAAAATGGTGCTTCAGACTCAACAGAATCAATGAAATAACCAACAGAGGTCATCTCATAGAAATATTGACCAAAGTCAACACTTTTCAAAGAAAACACATAAAATGCCAGAAAGGCTAAAATCATATTCCGAGCACCCTGGAAACTGAACCAAAGGTCATTCTAGACCAAACTCAGCATTTTGGAGTTAATCGTATTGATGGAATTTTTATCCGAGTGCATTTACTTAAACTGTCAGCTCGGGTCAAACTTGGTCAAAACATTAAAGCTAAAATGACAAATAACACAAACTCAAAACAAAAGGTGCAAAACCTGAATCAATCTTCCTTCTACACCAAACTAGATCCTCTAGAGCTGATGGAACCATCGAAATTTCCATATGATGACCGAATAGCTAGATGTTAACTAAAGTCAATCCTTTTTACTTAAATCCTCTAAAAAGATAAAAACTCATACAAAACTCACCCCAACAAGCTCATGGAGAGTTCCACTCATTACTATACAACACAAGGGCTATAATAAAGCTACGAGGAGGGTAAAATGATAAAATCATGCAAAAGCACAAAAATGACCTTGGAGGTCATTACACATTCGTATTCTAAAGTAGAACATACTATGTATGGATTTGTGTTAAAGTCGTAGCCCTTGAATTTCCATGTCTTGTTAGTTTTAGTTAATTTATTTATTACAATTGTTACATAAATATACACTTCAAACTCTCCTTACACATTTGCGACTAATTATAGTTAAAAGTGAAATTGGATATTTATTAAGAATATGTCCTTTGGATTCCATAATCCGACTCTTCAGAGTCATTTTATTACGTGTTCAACTTTGTTCACTTGCGTGTGCTAATATGCAACAAGTTTTTGGTTAAAAGTGAAATTGTTTTTTCAAATTTATGTTTTCTTTCAAGTGTTGACATGTGATCTTAGTGGCTATTATTGTTGGTGATTCGAACTAGTAAACTTAAGAGAAACAAAGAACTTATAGAGCCATTTCCTTAACCTAAATGACTATTCCCCTACCCAAGAAGGCAGACAGCTTTGTAATATCCAGTTGCTCTAGTTGATTCTGAACCAGAGGCAACATTAGCAGTGGCAGCAAGGAAAGTACATGATGTGGCAATCTCACTCACAACTAAAATTATCTCCAGAATTCAAAATTCGTCAGCTGGAGGTAGATTTGAATAGAAGAAGAACGTGGTGCAACTCTTACATGTCAAAGGATAGTTCACTAATCTTCCTCACAAAGACCCCCAAGTGCATATCTAGAACTTTCTAAAAATTAGTGATACTTGCACGCCAATAGGGGTATCTCCTGATTATTGGAAGATCCGTTTATTTCTGTTCTCTTTTCTAGGGGAAGCAAAGTGATGGTTGAAGTTGGATCCAACAAACTACATAACCTCATGGGATGATATTTCTCGAAACTTCTTTATACGATCTTTCTAGGAAAATAGCTAAGTTAAGGAGTGAGATCTTTAGCTTCAAACAAAATAGGGGAGGGAATGTTTATCAAGCCTGGAAAAACTCAAATCATTGGTGATAAGTTTCCCACATCCTCACCAATATAATAAAGTATTGGTTTATACCTTCATATAGGGCCTTGAACCAAACATTAAAATTCTACTTAACTTTGCGAAGTAGGAAAGGACGTAGAAAAGACTTATTAGGAGTTGTTTACATTGTCGAATTTAGTCTTGCAGGGAAACCTCCAATGGGATGTAGGAGGCACTAGAGCTTTGGTATAAAAGAGTGTTGGGATTATAGAGGTGTATGTAGTGATAGCCTTAACTACACAGATTGTCGCAATGCAAAATAGGATGATCACTCACTTTAGTAACTTGGCTTTGTGGAAGCAACATGCGCTAGTAAATATTATGCAACAACCTTAAGTTTGGTATGAAGTATGTAGGAGTAGAGATCATGTGACTGAATATTGTAGGGAAAACCCATCGTCTGTGAACTTTGTGGGAAATGCTCCAAGAGGTGTCGCAATGCAAAACTATGGGAACACGTATAATTCAAGCTAGAGAAATCATCCAAATTTTTCATTGGGAGGAAATAAGAATAAATACAGGGCTCAAGGTAATGGGAAGCAATACAATTAATAGGGCCAAGGTAATAAACAAAGTGTTAAGGAGTGAAACATGAGTATGGAAGAGATGCTTCAAGAAATCATGGAAGATCACGTTTTAATGGTTGCACATTTGAGCAGAATAGGTGCAAATCAGGGAAAGCTAGTTGCAAATGTGTGAAATAATCAACTAACTATTCAAAAATGGAAAAAAGTAAATGGGACAGTTAACCAGTGCTTAGAACTCTCATCCTTAATGAGGCCTATCAGGTAACACTGATCTAAATCCAAAATAGGTTAATGCTACAACTACCCATTGTGTTAAGCAACTGAAAGATTTAGATCCTCAAAAGAATGTTTCGAAAGTAGTGACCAGTGAAAAAGAGAATAGTGAGTCTGGAAAAATACAAAAATAGAGAGTGGGGTAAATAATGTGAAACCACCTCCTCTATTTCTGCAAAATTTTAAAAAGAAAAAAGAAGATGAATATTTTCATAAGTTCATAGATTTACTCAAATAGGTACACATTAACATGCTACATATTGTTATTTTATAGGGAATTCTGAAATATATGAAGTCTGTTAAAAATATCATGGCAAATAAGTGTAGGTTGATTGAATATAAAATCATGGCACTTATGAGGAATGAAATTCAAAAATTCAAAAAATGTTGCCTACTAAGTCAAAAGATCGTAGGAGTTTCACACTTCATATCACTATTGGAGAGTGCATAAATGTGAGTGGTTTATGTGATCTTGGAGCTAGCATAAATATAATGCCCACACCAGTGTTCTAGAAGTTGGGGTTGTGAAATCTGAAGTCAACTATAATTGTCTTGCATCTTGTAGATCGATCATTAGCCAAACTTCATAGAATTTCTGAGGACGTATTAGTCTAAGTCGGATCTCTCATTTGTTTAGGGATTTCATTTTTGGCTACAAGAGGTGCATTAATAGATATAGCAACTGGTGATTGCCATGAGAGCCCATGATAAGATGGAGGTATTTTATTTATATAAAGCAAAGAATTGATGTAAGAGGAGTTGTCAACTATTATAGTGATTGATCTAGCAGTCGAAGCCCAATACATTTCTTCAAGGGACCCTCTGAAAAGAGTGTTGATATGTCATGATATTTTTAGGAATGCTGAAGCACTTGAGATAGTCCAGACTTTAGATGTAGCTAAAGTGTATACAAGAGGAAATTAGGAACCTTTGACCAAAGTGTTTCCCCCCACCCCACCAAGGTCATCAATTGAAGAGGCCCCTCTCATTCTACTAAAATTCATCTAATCCATCAAGTTTTATCTCAAGGGTTCTCCAATTCAAGGCTAGCGTTTCCAAGTTCAAGTTCTACAAACTTCTTTACTTTTAGGGATTTTATATTTATGTATTTGGAAATTAACAAATGGATTTCGTTCATCCATTGGTCCCAAAAAGATCTCAATTCTCCAATTCAAATTTCACCTAATTCAATGAGAGTTTCATATCAACTCTTCATGGGTCTTTTCTATATAGATTACATTGATGTTATTTCACTTGATTATGCATGAACTTACTCTACTACATTAATTTAAAATGATTTTATATGGACACATGCATTATTCCTATGATTTTTCAATGATGAACTATGAACTATGATCAAGAAATTGATGAAGGTTTAATGAAAGCTACGGATTGTTTTTGAAGAAAACGTGATTTTAGATGCTTAGAAAGAAAATTGTCTATGAACAATGTTAAGAATCATGATTAAAGGAGCTACTCTTAAACTATTTATGAATGTGGACAGGTATGTGTTTATTGCCTCTCCTAATGCTAATGATTTTATGTAATCCATTGGAAATTTGACTTTGGATCGATAGGGCTTGAGGTAGAGGCTTGGTAAGGAAGCTTTTAGTTGCAAGCTCTAGTTCCAGAATACATTGACCTTGTAGGTTGTCTTAAATAACTTAGCTAGTGGATCCAGAAACATCTCATGATATTAATTTTAAGATGTCTAACTTGGCAAGTAGCCTCTCCTTTTTTGGTGTAGAAGTTACATCAGACTTCATGTTATAGCTCACATAGTTTAATTATTGGTTAAGGTCCATATCCTATAAAATGACTATGTTTTCTTACGAATCCTTAAATAATGTTTTATGATGCATTGAGTTCATTATGTGCTTTTCATGATTTACTTCATTCATTAAAAGATATCTCGATCATGCATCAATTGTGCATGTTTATTATGTCCTCTTATCATGTTATGTGTATTTCTTATCTACTTAGTATATTCCATGTACTAACGCATACATTGGCCTATATTGTCTCCTAATATAGGTCATGATGCTCTCACTCCTCCACGTGGCTAGTTTGGACACCTACTCATAGTTAGCTATTTTGTGAGTCCTCGTGATTCAAGGGAGAGACCGTCATGTCATTTCTTTTATGTTCAGGTATGTACTTCATTATGTTTTGGTGAGCTAGGACTTATCCTATCTCCCATCTAAATTTTAGTACATGTATTTTCAGACTATAGAAGTATGTTTCATTAATGTTAACTATTATGTTTGAATTCTCTTTATTTTGAAATTTCTATTTTGAGACTATCTTACACATTTATGTCTTCTCTTGATTTCATATTGTTTATTCCATGATATATATTCTAAGAGGATTTGTTGGAGTCCTTCAGAATTTTAATTACCGTATCACATCTAGGGCCTAGCTTACATCATGACAAACTTGGTATTGAAGCATAAGGTTCAAGTGGCCTAGGTTGTTTGACATGCCATGTTGAATAGATAAGAATTCATGTGTTTCAAGCATGCCACATACACAAATAGGAGGATATAAGGAGTTTGGGAAACTTCACTTCTTACATAATTCTTAGGTCATACGATAGAGTTGTACTCCTAATGTTTTCCTTCTAATCATTGTTCTTTGAGATTAGAGAATCATGCCTCCCTAAAGAGCTCCCATAATAAGGAATATTGAAAAAGAGAAACAAGCTCCAAATGATCCCTTGGGTAAACAAATTACACAAGTTGAGTTTCGAGAAGCTTATCAAGTGCTTGCCTAAGCCATTATGGCACAAGCCAACAGTGAGGTGGTTGCTCCCATGAACCCAAATATGGGTAGGGCATCTACAAGGGTAGGTGATTTCACAAGAATGAACCCTCACTACTGTTCAAAGGTGGATAAGGATCCAAAAGAGCTCATAGAGCAATGGAAGGGTGAAAGGGCTAAAGATGATGGTCTGGTAGATTGGGAAGAGTTCAAAGATTCCTTTCTTGAATGTTTCTTCCCTCTTGAACTAAGGGAGGCCAAAGGTCAAGTTCATCAATCTCAAGCAAGGAAATATGAGCGTGAGATAGAATGCCTTGAAATTTACTCAATAGTCAAAATATGCTCCATCCAAAGTTGCTGACACTAAATCTTGTATGATTTGTATCAGGTGTCTCAGATTATATTGTCAAAGAATATAGAAGTGCCATGTTGATCAAAGAGATTGACATATCGAGTTTGATGACACAAGGAGAGAAAATAGAGAAGGAAAACCTTAAAGTAAGAGTTAGGGAGTCGAAGTGGGCAAGGATAGATGGTAGTGACTACTCACATGGGAAGTTTGGTAATGGTGGACTTTAACAATTTCACCAAATTTCTCCGGTTTGAATTCATCTAATGCTTTAGGTCAAAGATGAAATAAGGAAAGGGTGTCTAACCTTAAACCTCAAGGAGGTGGTTCTAGTGGATCCTTTATCCCTGCTTGCCAAAGGTGTGATAAGATTCATTTAGGAAAGTGCTTAGCCGATACCGATACTTGTTTTTGTTTTTGAAATACGAGCTACAAAGTACTGGATTGCCACTCAATTTTGGGTAGGGAAGAGATGATCGTTAGGCTCAGCCTAGGGCTTCTACTAGTTCTGGTGGTCAGTACCAGAATAAATTCTATGCTCTCCAAGATCGACAGGATATAGAGGATTCTCTTGTTGTGGTCAGTGGTATGTTATGAGTCTTTGAGTTTGATGTTTATGCATTGTTAGACCGCAGAGATACTCTATATTTTGTTACTTCATATCTTGCTATGAAATTTGATATTAGTCCCAAAATCTTGTTAGAGATATATTTGGTGTACACTCCTATTGGTGATTCAGTTTTGTCTAAAAGAGTCACTAAAAATTGCCCAATCACAGTTTTCCATAAAATCACCTTAGTTGATCTAGTAGATCTTGATATGATCGATTTTGATATAATTCTTGGTATGGATTGACTTCATGTATGTTATGCTTCTATTGATTTTATAACCCAAGTAGTCAAGTTTTAGTTTTCTAATAAGCCAGTCCTTGATCTTCTTCCCAATACCCAACTTATTTTTATCTCTCCTTATAGAATGGCTCCGATGGAACTTAAAGAGTTAAAGGGTTTGTTAGAGAAGGGATTTATTAGATCGAGTACCTCTCGATGGGGTGCTCTGGTTCTATTTGTCCAAAAGAAGGATTATTTACTTCGTATATTCATCGATTACCAATAGTTGAATAAGGTCGCAATCAAAAATAAGTATCCTATTCCAAGAATTGAAGACTTGTTCGATCAACTTCAAAGAGCTAGTTATTTCTAAAATATTGATCTTCAATAGGTTTATCATCAACTTCAAGTAAGACAATATTAAATTCTAAAGACGACATTTAGAACTTGGTATAGTCACTTCAGATTTTTGGTTATGTCTTTTGGACTAACAAATGCTCTTGCAACTTTTATGAATTTGATGAACAGGGTGTTCAAGCAATATTTTGTTGTATTCGTTATCGTGTTCATTGATGGTACATTGATATAAGACCCCAAAAGTTGAAAAGTCCTAAAACAAGGATCAAAATATAAATTTCTACAAAAATGTAGCTTTTGGCACCATGTGATAACAAGGAAGGCCATTACGAGTCATATTCCTCACTGTAGTTCGTGATATACTGCCATGAAGGAGATTTACAAACGCAGACCTTGCACGAAAGGGAACATGATAGGGACCATGTGTCATGGTGAGCAGCAAAAGCAATGGTGCCCTCTATCATGACCTTCCTAGAGACCTTCAAATTTCAGTTCAAGTTTGGGACCACGTCCCAACCACCATGAGTCATGTTGACATTCATGGATTGCGGTGGGTCTCTTAGTGGTCACCCCCTTTCAAAGACCCATTCCCATAGGCGGGCACCCCTTTTCAAAGACCTATTCCCACAAGTTAAGTCCATCACCAACAACCCTAATATGGTTCCTATTAACCTTCAAAAGTCGTGATGAGGGTCCATCCTCAGGTACAGATTGAGTTTTAAGTTAGGGTTATTTTTTTCATTTCCCTATATTTCATTAATGAATGTATATGGGCTTTGGGACTAGATTATTACCTATAAACTAACCTATATTCCCTTAACCCTGTTATTGTCACCATATTTCCCTAAATCACAAAATCTTCTCTCCTAAGTTTTCTCTCAAGAGTCTTCTTCTCTCTCAAACAATTCAAAAGATTTCTTTAAGGTCAAGCTTTTATTCTCTTCAATTTATGGCTCATAAAGGTCAAGGTATGTGGGACTTCATCCACGGGTACCTCTCACCCATTGAATCTAAAATATTTCTTCTCCAATTCTCTTATGATTTGTTCGATTAAAAGCCCTTTTTCGAGTTTCAATGGGTCTTCACAATTAAGATGGATTGATATTCTTCGATGTTATAAATGTCAAGGATTTGTCCATAAGAATGAGTGAGTGCCCCAACCGGAGGGCATTTTTTATAATGGTTGAATCTACTTCTAGTGTTGATGATGTACATCTTCTTGAAGTGGTTGATAATAGCGATGCTCAAGAGGAGGGTGAGGTAGATGATGCGAAGGAGAGTAACGAATATAGGGATGTGGTCGTTCCTTGTGGGTTAGATCAAAGGGCCTTGGTAATCAAGGATATGCCTCATGAAGGAGATCTCACCATTTCAAACTATGTAGTGACGAGGACCAATAGAAGCAAGGCTATGGATAATCCAAGTCAACAGGAAAATATCTTCCATTCTATGTGCCTCATCAAGGCAAATGTATGTTCTTTGATCATTGATGGAGGAAGTTGTGCCAATGTTCAAAGTCCTTCCTTAGTTTAATTTCTTCTCCTTCCCACCACCAAATACTCTTCACCTTACAAACTTCAATGGTTTAGTGAATGTGGGGAATTGCGGGCCAATAGACAAGTTGTGATCAAGTTTAAGGTTAGCAAATACAAAGATGAAGTCTTATGTTATGTGGTGCTGATGCAAGCTTGTTACCTCTTACTTGGGAGGCCTTGATAATATGACCGAGCTATAAACCATGATTGTCACACCAATCGGTACTCATTTGAGCATGAAAGGCACAAACATATATTATACCCTATGACACTGGTGCAAGTTAGTGATATGTAAGTTGAGGGAGTTGAACGAGAAAACCAAGGGTGTGGATGCTAGTAGTAGAGTCAATGGCATAGTGGAGGTGAGTGCAAGGGGAAATAATTATAATGGGAAAGACAAGGTGACTCTCTTGGCAAGCATTAACGAGGTTATGAAGGATTTGGAGGAGAGACATCCGGTGGTTCTTATCATGCATAGGGACTATTGTTTGCCTACTACTGAACTAATCTCTTCTTTGCCTAGTTCTATTTCTTCTCTTTTGTAGGACTTCAAAGATGTATTTCCCCTGGAACTTTAAAAGGGATTACCCCATTTAAGGGGAATTTAGCACCAAATTAATTTTATCCCAAGGTCTTAATTGCCAAATAAACTGGCCTATAGATCCAACCGTTGGGGTATTGACTAAGCACCGAGAGGGCCTTTAGGTAGGGTTTAGTCTGGTATTCTATTGAAGCCTCCCAAGGGAATTCTAGTAGAAACCTTTAGTCCTATAACTACGTCGTCTGCATAGGTTTAGAGATGCCAATATGACAAAGCTAGTGGATCCATATAGCATAGTTAGATGAGTTAGTAATGGAATATGCCCTAGAAAGGTAGCCTCCCCCATCCCGATAAGGGAGTCATCATATTCCATGTATTAGCTAGCATGTTCTTATATGTCGGTTAAAGGTTCTATCCCACACTAGTTTCAGTTGAGTTATGAGTTCTTATGATTTTTATGAGTTTTGATACGTTGACCAATGAGATAAATATTTAATATTTTCATAATTTTACTCATGTATTAACGATGTTGGTCTTGTATCCCATGATTCATATGGAGCATGTCCTAAGTTCATTGTTAATGCATATTCTCACATACTTAGTGCATTCCATGCACTAACGCATACTTTTGCCTATATTTTATCATAATATAGGGTCCGACGATCACACTTATCTTCCTCCTCGTTGTGGCTAGTGCTTTCTATTAGCTTACTACTAGTGAGTCCTCACAATTTGAGGATATGACACCTTATTTCATATTTGATAGTTGCTATTTCATTTCTCTTATGTTGTCTATATAGGTGAGCTAGGAGCTTGTCTTATTGCTCTATCAATTAAGTAGAGGCATATTAGATAGTAAAGAGTCTATGTTGTCACTTTTTCATTCGAGACTTATGTTATATTTGAGATTTTGCTTCAGTATTTTGATTTAGCTTTATCACTCATTTACCTTATGTATGCTCATGAATGTTATGCTAAGAGGCTTAGTTTGGGTCTTTTAAGATTCTAATCATCGTGTCACATTGAGGTCTTAGGTCGGGTCATGACAAATTTGGTATCAGATAAGGTTCAAGTGTCCTAAAGAGTCTAACATACTGTATTAAGTAGATTCTTATTCATGAGTATGAAGCACCACATTTATAAATAAGAGGCTATAAGGCGTCTTAGGAAACACTTCACTTCTTTCATGATCTCATCATACTATAGAGTTAAACTCTAAGGTTTCCTCCTTTAACTCTTGCTCTTTGCGATTAGAGAATCATGCCTCCAATAAGATCTCCCATCCAAAGAAATGTTGAAAAGGAGCCACAAGGTTTGAATGACCCTTTTGTTGAACAAGTAATTAATGCAGAGTTTTGAGCCGTTTTTCTGATGATATACCAAGCCGTGGCTACTCGAGTGAACCAAGGACTAGTTGTTCCTCCAAATGTATGTACTCTGGTTTCAAGGGTTAGTGACTTCACGAAGATAAACCCTTCCGAGTTTTATAAATCCAAGGTTGATGAGGATACCCATAATTTTGTTGATGAATTGTACAAGATTGTTGGAATTATGGGAGTGTCTTTAGAGGAGAAGGAGGACTTTCTGGCCTACCAACTCAAAGGTGTTGTTCAATTGTGGTACAACTAATGGAAAGGTGAAAGGGTTGAGGAGGGTCCCATATGTTGGGAAAAGTTGAAGGTTGCATTTCCCGATCATTTCTTCCCACTTGAGTTAAAGGAGGCAAAGGTGTTGGAATTTATCCATATTTGAAACATGAGTGTGAGGGAGTATACCCTCAAGTTCACAAAGTTGTACAATATTCTCCTTCCTTGGTAGCCAACTCTCTTTCCCGATTAAGCAGGTTTATTTAGGGAGAGTCAAACTTGGTTATGAAAGAATGTTGAACCTCTATACTCATTAAGGATATGGATATGTCTAGGCTCATGACTTATACCAAGAAAATTGAAGTAGATAAGCTTAAGGAAAGAAATGTAAGGGAGTCCAAGAGGTCTCGGTTTGAATGTAGGTTTTCTCACAACAAATTTGGTAGAGGTAATGGTCATTTCCGACAGTGTAAAAAGTTTCAAGGCCAAGGTTCTTCCAAAACTCCAGCTCCAAAATTTGAGAAGAAAAAGGTGACAAATCCTAAGTCACAAGAAGGTGCTCCGGTGTTCAAGTCATCCCTTTATGTAAGAAGTGTGGGAGAAACCATAGGAGAGATAGCTTAGCGGGGTTGGATGTTTGCTACAAGTGTGGAAAGTTGGGTCTTCATGTAAAAGATTATAGGGGTGGGGCTACACCCCAAGTATAGACTCAGGCTACCAGATGTTCGAATCAGCGTGCTACTACTTCGGGTGGCGGTCAGAACCAAAAAGAGTTTATGCCCTTCATACTCGTCAGGAGTTAGAGGATTCCCCCGATGTTGTGAATGGTATGTTGAAAGTCTTTGACTTTGATGTTTATAAATTATTATATCTGAGTGCTACTCTATCATTTGTTACTCCTTATCTTGCTATGAGATTCATTGTTAGTCCTTAGATCTTGCTATAGCCCTTTTCAGTCTATACTCTGGTTGGTGATTCAGTTGTGACTAAAAGAGTTTATAGAAATTGTCCAGTTTCAACTTTACATAAATTCACCTCAATTAATCTTGTAGAGCTTGACATGACCAATTTTGATGTTATTCTCGATATGAATTAGCTTCATGCATGTTATGCCACTATATTTTGTAGAACCCATGTAGTTAAGTTTTAGTTTCCAATACGCCAGTCCTAGAATGGAAAGCTTGTAATTCCGTGTTTAAGGGTAAATTATATCATTCCTTAAAGTTTGAAAAATAATTTCCTAAGGTTGCATCTATCAGCTAGTTTGTGTCTAAGATACTAATTCTGAAACTCCTACTCTAGGCAGTTTTAGTTATTAATGAATTTTTGGAAGTTTTTCCCAATGAATGTCAGGCATTCCTCCCGAAAGGTAAATAGACTTTGGTATCGATCTCCTCCCCAATGATCAACCTATCTTTATTCCAATTTACAGAACTCGATAGAATTGAAATTTTTAAAGGATCAATTGAAGTATTTGTTAGATAAAGGTTTTATTAGACATAAGATCTGTCCGTGGGGTACTCCTGTTCCCTTTGTCAGAATGAAGGATGGGTCTGTTCGTATGTATATTGATTATAGGAAATAGAACAAGGTCACAATTAAGAGTAAGTATCCCATCCCAAGGATTGATGAATTGTTCGATCAACTTTAAGGAGCAAGGCACTTTTCAAAGACTGATCTTTGTTTGGGTTATCATCAACTCTAAGCAAGCGAATATGACATTTCGAACACGGCTTTTAGTAATCAGTATGATCATTATGAATTATTGGTTATGTCTTTTGGACTAAAGAATGCCCTTGAATCTTGAATATGTTCGTTATTATGTTCATTGATGATATTTTGATCAACTCTCGGAGTGAGGAAGAGCATTCCGATCATTTTAGAATTGTATTGAAAATTCTTAAGGACCTCTAATTGTATGCAAAGTTTAGTAAATATGAATTTTTGTTAAGGTCAGTTGATTTCCTTGACCACATTGTCTCGGTGAAAGGATTGTAGTTGATCCAAAGAAGATCATGGCGGTTAAGAATTGTCTTAGACCATTGACTCTTTCTGATATTTAGAGCTTCTTGGGCTTAGCCGGTTATTATAGATTGTTTGTGGAAGGTTTCTCTTCCATTGCATCGCCCTTGACTATTTTGACTCAATAGAAGGTAAAGTTTCAATAGTCTGAGGCATATGAGAATAGATTCGAAGAGTTGAAGGATAGGTTTACCTTTGCTCAAGTGTTGACCTTACCAAAAGGTTTTGATGGATATGTTGTTTATTATGATAATTCACGAGTTGGTCTTGGTTGTGTTCTAAAGGAAAATGGTAAAGTGATAGCTTATACTTCAAGGCAACTCAACGCACATGAGAAGAATTACCCAATTCATGACTTGTAGTTAGCGGCGGCCGTATTTGATTTAAAGGTGTGGAGACACTATCTCTATGGTGTCCATGTGGATGTTCACACCGATTACAAGAGTTTGCAATATGTGTTCACTCAAAAAGACTTAAACCTTTGACAAAGGTGATGGCTTGTGTTGTTGAAGTATTATGATATGAGTGTGCTATACCATCTAATTAAGGCAAATGTGGTTGCCAACAGTTTTAGTAGATTGTCCATGAATAGTGTTGCTTATATTGAGGATGAGAAGAAAGAGCTAGTGTCGGATGTGTATAGATTAGCCCATTTGGGAGTTCAATTGGTTGCTTCTGAAGATGGTGGTATTATGGTGAAAAATGGTTCAGAATCATATCTTGTGGTGGATGTTAAGGCAAAACAAGATAGTGATCTCACTTTAGTTGAATTGAAGAAAACGGTTGCCAAAAAAAGAATTGAGGCTTTATCCCAAGTGGGAGATGGTGTTTTTAGATATCAAGGGCGACTCTGTGTTCTGGTTATTGGTTGATTGAAAGATATGATATTTTTCGAAGTTTATAATTTGCGATATTTAATACTTCCCAGTTCCACAAAGATGTATTGAGATTTGAGAAAAGTGTATTGGTTGAATGGCATGAAAAGGAATATTACTGAATTTGTGGCTAAGAGTCCTAAAAGTCAATAAGTGAAGGTTGAGCATCAAAACTGGGAGGTTTGGCTCAAGATATTGAGATTCCTACTTGGATGTGAGAAGCCTTGAATATGGACTTTATTACTTGTTTGCCTCATACTCGTAGGCAACATGACTCTATTTGGGTGATTGTTGACTGAATGACTAAGTGAGCTCATTTTTTTCCTGTCAAGACTTCATATTCAACCGAGGATAATGCTAGATTATATATCCGAGAGTTTGTTAAGCTTTATGGTGTTCCATTGTCCATCATTTTGGATCAAGGTACTTTGTTTACATCCCAATTTTGGAGGTCTTTCCAAAAAGGTCTTGGTACTCAAGTGAAGCTTAGTATATATTTTCACCCTCAAACAGATGGACAAGTCGAGCGTACCATTTAGACATTGAAAGATATGTTGAGAACATGTGTTATTGATTTTAAAGGAAATTGGGATGATCATTTTCCATTGATAGAATTTTCCTATAATAACAGTTATCACTCTAGCATTGAGATAGCTCCATTGGAAGCTTTATATGGTAGGAGGTGTAGATCCTCTATCAGTTGGTTTGAGGTTCGTAAATTTTCTTTGATAGGACCAGAGTTGGTATTTGAGGCTATGGAGAAAGTTTGACTCATTAGAGAAAGATTGAAGACAACCAAAAGTAGACAAAAGTCTTATTCAAATGTGAGAAGAAGAGAACATGAATTTGAGTTAATGATTCGGTTTACTTATAAACTTCACCCATGAAGGGTGTGATGCTTTTTGGTAAGAGAGGGAAGCTAAGTCTCTTGTATGTTGGGCTATATCATATTTTGAGGTGGATTGGTAAGGTGACATATGAGTTGGATTTGCCTTCCGAGTTGGCATCGGTGCATCCGATGTTCCATGTGTCCTTATTGAGGAAGTTTATTAGTGATCCTAACTCCATTGTGTCCTTGGACACCATTGAGGTTAAAGAGAGTTTTTCATATAAGGAGGTTTCGGTTGAAATGTTGGATCGGCAATTTAGAAAGTTGAGGAACAAGGAAATAGCTTCAGTTAAAGTGTTATGGAGTAACCAAGAGGTTGAGGGTACAACATGGGAAGCCAAAGCCGATATGATGTCCCAATATCCTCATTTCTTTCCTTCTGTGCCTAGTTAAGGTATTTAATTCCTTCATGATCCAACTAGACAAAATTATGTGTTTCAGTTGTTCTCATGATTTTATTTGCATTCATATTCATTAAATGAGTTTTAAAGTCATATTTTAGCTTGAGATTAAAGATTTCATGTTTTATGCAGTATTGAGATGTTGTGAATTTATGTTGGGATGCTATGTTCCTTTTCCTGTTCCATTCATGTCAGTTTGAGTCCCATTCGAGGAAGAATGTTTCCTGGGGAAATATTGTAAGACTTCTAAAGTTGAAAAGTCCTAAAATGAGGATCAAAAGATGAACATCAAGAAAAATACAGTTTTTAGCACCATGTGAAGACCACGAAGGCCATCACAAGCTATATTCCTCACCATGGTTCATGGTGTATTGTCGCGGAGGAGATTCAAAACCTCAGAACCTGTAATAAAGGGACCATGACAGGGACCATGGGCAATAGTGAACATTACGAGCCATGGTACCCTGCGTGGTGACCCTCCCCAGAGACCTTCATAATTCAGCTCAAGTCTGGGACCACGTCCTAACCACCACAGGTCGTATTTTCCTTCACGGATCATGGTGGATCTTGTAGTGGGCATTACCTTTTAAATACCCATTCCTACAAGTTAAGTCAATCACCATGACCCCCTAATATGGTCCATATTGACCTTTACAGGTCGTGGTGAGGGTCCTCATTTACGGATTTAATTTTAAGTTGCGGACGTTTTTGTCATTTCCCTGTATTTCATTAATGAATGTAGATGGTTTTTGGATTATATTCTTACCTATTAACTAACCTAATTCCCTTAATCCTCTCATTCTCACAAAAATTCCTTAAATCATAAAATCATCTCTCCCAAGTTTTCTCTTAAGAGTCTTCTTCTCCCTCAAACAATTCAAAGGATTTCTTTAGGTCAAGCTTCTATTCTCTTCGGTTTAGGGCTCATAAAGGTCAAGGTATGTGGTACTTCATCCATGGATAACTTTCACCCATGGAATCTTAAAGATTTCTTCTCAAATTCTCTTATGAATTCTTTGATTAAAAGCCTAATATCATGAGTTTCAGTGGGTCTTCTCAATTACGATATACTTTAATTCTATTAGCATGATTATGCATAATTCACATCATATTTCATGATTTCAAGTTTAGTTTCAATGACCCATTCTATATGCTAGTTTCAAGTATGATTTATGAGATATGATCATGATTTTTATGTTTTTTCATCAAAAGCTTTATGAATGAGTTTAAAGAAGCTTTATGTAAAGAAGTTTATGAAAGATGATTCTATGATGTTTCAAGAAAGTTAATGATAGGGCAAGCTAAGTCCCTTAAGATATTTTTATGAGTAAAGAATATAATGATGAAAGGTCTACACCCACATTACATGAGTTACATGATAGATGAGTTAATCCTATGATTTTACTATGATGAGAGTAGATGAGCTATTCTAATGTTATTTTATGAAGATGGATTGATATTATTATTACCATTCCCTATGATGTTATGATCATATTTTATGAGAGTTCCATTTGGATATTGACTAAGCACCTAGAGGAGTTTTAGGTGGGGTTCGGTCTGGTATGGTATTAAATCTACCAAAGGGAATTCTAATAGCAACCTTTAGTCACATAAATATGCCGCCCGCGTAGGCTTACAGATGTGAATATGGAAAAGCTAGTGGATCCACATAGCACAGTTTGATGAGTTACTAATGGAGTATGTCCTGGAAAGGTAGCCTCCCTCGCCCTGAACTGAGAGTCATCGGATTCCATGTATTAGCTCAGATGGTATTATATGTCGATGAAAGATCCTATCCCACATATGTTTCAGTTGAGTTATGAGTTCTTATGATTCTTATGAGTTTTGATTCATTGACTAATGAGATAAATGTTTAATTTTTTCATGATTTTACTCATCTTTTAAGGATATTGGTCTTGATTCCCATAATTCATACTGAGTATGTCCTACGTTCATTGTTCATGCATATTCTCATATACTTAGTGCATTTATATACTAATGCATACTTTTACCTACATTGTATTATAATGTAGGGTCCGACAATCATGCTCATATTTCTCCCGATCCTGGCTAGTGCTTTCTATTAACTTACTGCTGGTGAGTCCTCACAGTTCGAGGACATGACACTTATTTCATATTTAACAGTTGTTATTTTATTTCCTGTATGCATGTCTATATGGGTAAGCTAGGACTTTGTCTTATGTTGCCATCGATTTAGTAGAGGCATGTTAGATAGTAAAGATTCTATGTTGTCACTACTTATGTTCTATTAGAGATTTTGCTTCTGTATTTTGATTTGGCTTTATCACTCATTTAACTTATATATGATCATGAATGTTATGCTAAGAGACTTGGTTGGGGTCCTTCAGGATTCTATTCTTTTTGTTACAGGTAGGCCCTGAGTTGGGTCATGACAATTGATCTATTCTCGGGGTGAGGATGAGTATGTCGATCATTTGAGAATTGTCTTTCAAGTTTTCAAGGATTATTAATTATTTTCTAAGTTTAACGAATGTGAGTTTTGGTTGAATTTGGTGCATTCATTTTTCATATTGTCTCCAATGATGCTATTCATGTTGATTCTAAGAAACCTGAAGCGGGAAACATTTGTCCTAGACCTTTATCTCCTTTCTATATTTGAAGTTTCTTGGACTTATCCCTTGACTACTTTGACTCAAAAAGAGGTGAAGTTCCATTATCCTGAGGCATGTGAGAAGAGCTTCCAAGAGTTAAAAGATCGACTTACCTCTGCTTCAGTGTTGACATTATTGAATGGGTCTGATGGGTTTTTTTATATTATGATGCTTCAAGGATTGGTCTTGGTTGTATTTTGATGCAAATTGGTAAAGTGATAGCCTATACTTCTAGGCAACTCAAGGTACATGAAAATAACTATCTGACTCATGACTTAGAATTAGCGATGATGTTGTTTACTTTAAATAGTTTAAGAAATTATCTTATGGTGCCCACGTTGATGTATTCATCGACTTTAAGAGTTTGCAATATGTGTTTAACTAAAAATACTTCAACCTTTGACAAAAAGAGATGGCTTGAATTATTGAAGGTTTATGACATGAGTGTTCTCTATGATTCGGGAAAGGCAAATGTGGTTTATGCAGCTCTTAGTAGGTTTCCCATGAATAGTGTTGCCCAGGTTAAAGATGAAAATAAGGAATTAGTTTGTGATGTTCATAGAATAGCTTATTTGGGTGTTTGCTTGGTTAATTCTGAGAATGGTGTTGTTGTTGAAAATAGTTGTGGATCATCTGTTGTGTCAGATGTGAAGGCAAAAAAAGGATAATGATCTGATGTTTGTTGAGCTTAAGAAAGCAGTTGCCAAAAAATCCATTCAAGGTTTCTCCCTAGGGGGGATGGTGTACTTCGATAACAAGGTCATTTATGTGCTCACAATGTCAATGGTTTGAAAGAAATGATATTGTGCTAGGGTCATAGTTGCAATATTCTATTTAACGGGGATCCACAAAGATGTATTGTGCTTTGAGGGGTATTTATTGGTGGAATAGCATGAAAAAATTTATTGTGGAGTTTTTGGATAGGTGTCCTAAATGTAAACAACTGAAGGTCGAGCATTAAAAACTGAGAGATTTAGCTCAAGATATTGAGATACCTATTTGGAATTTGGAATACTTGAATATGGACTTCATTATGGATTTGCCTCATACTCATAGGAAACATGATTCGATTTGGATTATTGTAGACCGAATAGTTAATTCTAGGGTATTCAAAAAATTTCCTTTCTTTAATATTAAAATTATAACTTTTTGGGACTACTTTTGGTTGACCATTAAATACCCAAATCCTTCAAACTAACTCATTCCCACTCATTCACCTAAAATTCATCTAAGTCAGCTAATTTTCTCAAGGGTTCTTCTTCAATTATAGGCTAGGGTTTTCAAGTTCAAGTTCTTTAAACTTCTTTGCCTTACAATAATGAATTATGAATTATGATGACAAAACTGATGAAGGTTTTATGAATGATTTATGAAAGATATGAATTATATTTCAAGTATATTTTTAATCATGTATCAATGAATTTTGAAATTTTTTCTCACAATATAAATGAAATCATGATTTCAGATGCTTAGAAAGGTAAGTGTCTATATGAACAATGCTAAGAATTAAGATTTAAGAAGCTACATTTAAATGATTTATGAATGTGGATTATTATATGTTTATTGCCTTTCCTAATGTTAATGATTTTATGTATTCCGTTGGGATTTGACTTAGAACTGAGAGGGCTTGAAGTGGAAGCTTGATAATGGAGCTTCTAGTAGCCACCTCTAATCCCAAACTATGTTTCCCCCATTTGTTGTCTTAAATGACTTAACTAGTGTAGACACAGATAGCTCATAATATGAATGATATGGAGTTTATCTTGGCAAGTAGCCTCTTCTTTTTTGGTGTAGGAATTACACTAAACTCTTTGTTATAGCTCACTTGATTTTATGATTGGTTAAGGTCCATATTCCACAAAATGACTATGTTTTCTTACGAATCCTTAAATGATATTTTATGATGCATTGACCTCATTATATATTTTTAATGATTTACTTCACGCTTTCAAAGATATCTAGGTCATGCATTAATTTTGCATGTTTATTATGTCCTCTTGTCATGTTATGCATATTTCTCACATACATAGCACATTTCAAATACTAATGCATACTTTTACCTATATTGTCTCATAATATAGGTCACGATGCTCCCACTCCTCCACATGGCTACTTTGGACACCTTCTCAAGTTAGCTATGTGGTGAGTCCTCAAGATTCTAGGGACAGTCCATTATATCATTTCTTTTATGTTATGACCTATGTACTTCATTATGATTTAGTGTACTAGGGTTGGTTCTATGCCCCATCTAAAGTTTAGTAGAGGTATTATTAGACTATAGAAGTATGTTTCGTTCATGTTGACTATTATGTTTAAATTCTCGTTATTTTGAAATTTCTATGTTGAGACTATCTTCTGCATTTATGTCAATTATTGATTTTATATTCTTTATGTAATGTTATGTATGATAAGAGGCTTAATTGGAGTCCTGATGGATTTTAATCATCGTCTCACGTCTAGGGCCTAGATTGGATTATGACAAGTAGCTTTCTTATTTTCAGAATTTGTAGAAATTCCATGTAACGATATTACACCTTGTAGTCTTATTTGAACGTGCGTTCCATACTATAAGACCTTAGAAGTTGAAAAACTCAAAAAATAAGGTATTTGAGGGAGGTGCAAGAAATATTCTCAACAGATGCATACCACAGCTCCAAAATAGACCGTACTAGGCACCACAGCTCATGGCCAACACCCATGTAGGACTCTGGGATCAGGTAATATAAATCTGGGAGGTCTACGGAGTGCTCTACGGCTCGTGGAGAGCTTCACGGACCGTGAAACCTCATATGAACCTAACCCCTAAGACTAATGAGCCAAGGTAAGGACCATGATAGGCACAATGAGTCATGATGGCCTCTGTGGTGATTACCTCCCTCAGACCCAAAATAGGGTCCTTTACTACGACCATGACCACTACTGGTATTGAGCTTCACGGACCGTAGTGGATCCCCCATCCAAGTGAATTCTCAGTTTAAATTCTGGAGTGTTTTGGTCTTTTCCATATTTTCATTAATGAATGTAGACAGTTTTGGGGGGTTTATACTAACCTATTAACTATCCTAACCTTTCCAAACCTTCTCATTATCACCCTTATATTGAAATTAAAATTCTCTCTCTAAAAGTGTTCTCTCAAAAGTATTCTTCTTCTTCAAGCAATCCAAAGGATTTCTTCTAGATCAAAGCTTCAATTCTCTGCAATTTAAGGCTGCTAAGATCAAAGGTATGTGGGAATTCCTCCTTGGACCCTTTCCACCCATGGAATCTAAAGTTCTCTTCTCAAAATTTGTTATGAATTCTTCTTCTAAAATCCATAATTTCATGAATTGTATTGGGTCTTAGTAAGTATAATATATTTTATTGCTATTATCCTAATTTTTCATAAGTCTGATCATGTTGCATGATTTTAAGATGAATTTCAATGACCCATGCTATATGCTAGTTTTAAGTATGTTTTCAATGAATTATTATCATGATTTCCAAATGATTTCAATGAAAGCTTTATGAATAATTACCAAGGTTTATGAATGACTCATGAAAAGTTACGAATAATATTCAAGATTCTTTAAGCAAGAAGTTATGGTGTGATAACATAGTTCTCACACAATCATGTTAAAGAAGTGAAAGGACAATTCTCACCAACACATGGATTCTAATGAATCAATCATGTTAATAAGATATTCTATGATTTTCTTATAATGAGGATTGATATCTATTATTTTTCCCTATATGATGTTAATGACTATATTTTTATGAAGTTCCATTGGGATAATGACTATGCACCGAGAGGACTTTAAGGTGGAATTTGGTCTGGTATCCATTGTAGCTACCCAAGGGAATCGTGTACAAACCTTTTGTCCCTAACATATTGCCTCCATAGGTTTATGATGCCAATATGGAGAAGCTAGTGGATCCACATATAGCACAATGTTAGAGAAAGTACCATCAAGAAGTCCACCCTAACAAGGTAGCCTTCCCCTTCTTGATGTAGGGATCGTGGATTCCTTAGTATAGATCGCATGGTATTATATGCCAGTTAAGGGTACTATCTCACACCAAGGTAAAGAAAAGGTATACAATTTTCATGATGATGTTTTGATGCATTGACCAATGATTATGATGCTTTAAGGTTTTCATGGTTTTACTCATATTTTAAGATATTGATCTTACTTCTCATGTTCCATATTGATTATGGATGAAACTCATGTTTTAACATATTTTTCATACTTCTCATGATTCATATTGATTATGCCCTATATTCATTGTTCATGCATACTTCTCACATACTTAGTGCATTTCATGTACTAATGTATACTTTTTACCTATATTATATCATAATCTAAGGTCCGCGTCATGCTCATCTTCCCATTCATGGCAAGAACTTATTATATTTGTACCTATGGTGAGTCTGTATGGATGATACTGAGGAAAAAGAACTTGAATAAGTATGGAACAAGGTTGCGAGTCAAATTGATGACTCGTCAAAAGGATGACGACTCATAGGGTTCATTGTAAAGTTGACTTCTGGCTTTATGAAAATTGACAAGTTCAAAACTCTTTCTACTACTCAACAGGACGAGTCGTAGAAGATTTTACGACTCATAAAGATGAGTCATAGGAAAATTTTAGAGGATCATGATTTCAGGGATTTCCTGGCTCTGCAGGAGGAATTGAGGGTACGACCCATAAACATTCTAACAAATCTTAAGGACCCATTTGTAGGGTTGTCCCACAAATTTTAATAAGGGGTATTTTAGGGATTTCCCTTTTATTTTAGTAATAAATGTGGACATTTTTGGGACAAAGTTCTCACCTATTAACTATCCTATGTACTCCCAAAACCTCTCATTCTCTCATTAAGTACCAAACTCATAAAACCTTCTCTCCCAAGGTTCCTCTCAAAGGTCTGCTTCATCACCAAGTAAATTGCTAGGGCTTCTTCAAGATCAAGTCTCCTATTTTAGTTTCAAGGTCAAAATTCATCAAGGTATGTGGGTCTTCATCCATGGGTACGTCCAAAGTTTTATCTCTAAATTCCCTAAGATCCTATTATTCAAAAGCCCTAATTTTATGATTATACATTGGGTCTTCTTATTCATTATATATCATATGATTATTGATTAAATTATGCATTTAATTGATATTTTCTTCATGAATTATGTATGGATTGATATAAGGAATATGACCATGCATGTTTTCAATCAAATTTCATGATTTTGAAATAAACTGTTTATGTATTCAAGTTTCTTCTCTAATTTTAAGTATAAGCTATGATTATGGATTTCAAGTATGTTCAAGATATGAATTTCATGCCAGTTATAAAAAGAGGTGACTTAGAATCCTTAATTGTTGACCTAGTAACCTAACACTATGTATCATACAAGTATGATTTGTGATGTTGACATGGTTTTACTCACATTACAATTATGATATGAGAATGAGCTATTCTATGAATTATGAAGTTTATGAACAAGATTATAAATATATATTGAGTTTGATTATTAGGATATTTATTCCATAGGATTTGACTTAGCACCAAATGAGGCTTGAGGAGGGAAATCGACCTACGGAGTCGTTATATAAAGTCTTTAGTCTTGTAACTACATGCCACCACAGGATTTTCCTTTATGGCCTAGATAGTGGATCCACATATAGCACATTTTCATGACCAACCTAGCGGGGTAGAGTCTACTATGGCAAGTAGATTCACCTTGCTTCCATTATATCTGTATACATCGGGATTCTATGTTATAGCTTGCATGGTTTTATTGTCGGTTGTGGTTCTATCCCATATATATATACTCTCCTTATGTACTCTTTATCTTCTTACTCATGTATTTCAAATGCTTTGATCATCTATGGTTTTCTCATGACTCTACTTATTATCTTCCATAGCTTGTACGTTATGTTGATCATTGCACCTAATGATTTATATTGCATATCATTCCCACATACTTAGTACATTCAAACATACTAATGCATACGTTTTCCTACATTATATAAAAATATAAGGTTCGATGTTCACATCCATTCTCCACGTGACTAGATTGAGTTACTATACTTTGTTAATTTTTAGCCCCCAACTAGTAGAGTGTGAGTTATGAGTTCTTTTATTTTCTTAAAGACTTTGTTATATTATATTGAGGGTAAGCTGGGGCACGTCTTATCCCCCACCCATATTGACTTATAGAGTCTTGTTGGACACAAATATACAAGTCGATATTGTCAAATTTTATACTTCTTATGGTACATGCTCTTGAGAGTTTCTTCTATTATTTTTGATTCTTTTTACCTTATGGATACTTAGGATACGTCAAGAGTCTTCATTGGAGCCCTTTGGGGGTTTGATCTCTATTTCACAACTAGGGCCAACTCTGAGTCGTCACAAACTTTGTATCAGAGCAAAAAGTTTTAAAAAGTCCTAGGGAGTCCAATATGCCCCATCAAGTAGAGTTTTATTTATCGATGTGAAGTGTGCCACATCTATAAATAGGAGGCTTTAAGGTGTATTTAGGAAATCTTCACTTTTTTCATGATCTATATCATTCTATAGTGTATAATCTAAGACTTCCTTCCCCTAATGATTGTTCTTTGTGATTTTCAAAATATGCCTCCAAGAAGAGCTGCACTTCCAAGAGGGGTTAATGCTAATGAGGGTCAATTCCCTCAAGCTAATGGTCCACTACCCTATCAAGTGACTAATGCAGAGTTCTGGATTATCATCATGCAAGCTCATATTGTGGCCAACCAAGGCATTTTTTCTCCTCCTAATGCTTCTATTCCAACTTCAAGATTGAGGGATTTTGCAAGAATAAACCCTCTCGAATTCCATGGTTCGAAGGTGGATGAAGATCCCCAAGAATTCATTGATGAGGTATATAAGGTGGTAGACATAATGGGAGTAACTTCAAAAGAAAAGGCAGAGTTGGTAGTTATCCAACTCAAGGGTGTTGCTCAAGTATGGTAAAACCAATGGAAGTCTGAGAGAGTTGATAAGGGTCATATTGGTTGGGAAGACTTCAAGCTTATTTTTCTTGATCGTTTCTTCCCACATGAGCTAAGGGAGGCAAAGATGTTGGAGTTCATAAATCTCAAACAAGGAAACATGGGTATAAGGGACTATACCCTAAAGTTCACCAAGCTATCTAAGTATGCTCCCTCTTTGGTTTCCAATGCACGTTCCCTAATGAACTGATTCTTATCAGGGGTATCCAACTTGATTGTAAAGGAATACCGAACTGCCATGCTTGTCAAGGAAATAGACATATCTCAGCTCATAATTTTTTTCAAAAAAAATTGAGGTAGAGAAAATTAAGGAGATAAGAATGAGAGACTCCAAGAGAGAATGGTTTGAAATTTGGTTCTTAAATGCTAAGACACATGGTGGTAATAGAGGTTTTGAACAAGGCCAAAGGTTCCAACAACAAGGTTCTTCTCAAGTTTCAGGAAAACATTTTGACGAAGATAGGATGCCATACCCTAAGGTTAAAAGTGGAGGTGTAACTGCTAGTAGTTGTACTACTTTTACCAACTGTACTAAGTGTGGAAAAATCATAAAGGAAGGTGTCTGATGGAAACATATGCTTGTTATGGATGTGGTAAGATGGGCCACAAATAATTTAAATTGCAAAATGTTACTAATAGAGAAAGAAAAGGTCGTTCTCAAGTCCAGGTTGGTCATTGAGGGAAAGTACAACAAGGTGCTCAAACTCAACCAAAATGTGGTCAACGAAATAACCGATTTTATGCCCTTTATGCTAGGCAAGATGTGGATGAGACTCCTAATGTTGTTACGATTATGTTATGGGTCTTTAATTATGATGTTTATGCATTGCTTGATCTGAGTGCTAACTTGTATTTTATTACTCCTTACCATGCTATGAGATTTGATGTATGACCCTAAATTTTGTTAGAGCTCTTTTCGGTTTATACTCATGTTGGTTCTTCAATGTTAGCCAAGGGAGTTTATAGAAATTATCCCGTGTCAGTTTTGCATAAAGTTATTCTTTGTGATCTCATTGAACTTGACATGACTGATTTTAATAATATTCTTTGTATGGATTGGTTACATGCCTCATAGGCATCAATATATTTTAGATCCTGTAGGGTCAAGTTTTAATTTCTTAATGAACTGATTATTGAATGGAAGGGTAAATATTTGGTGGTTAAAGTTCGATTCATTTGATGTCTTAAGGCCCGAAAAATAATTTCCAAAGGGTGAATCTATCATATAGTAAGAGTAAGGGATACTAATTTCGAAATTCCTACTCTTGGTTCAGTCCTTATTGTAAATGAATTTCCTGATGTATTTCCTTATGATTTGCCCATGTTCCTCCGAAAGAGAAATTGCCTTTGACATAGATCTTCTTCCTTATAGTCAACCTATTTCTATTGCTCTTTACCAATTGGCTCCGACAGAACTTGAGGAGTTAAAAGAATAATTGAAGGATTTTTTGGAGAAAGGTTTCATAAGGTCAAGTATTTCACCAAGGGGTGCTCCCATATTCTTTGTTAAAAAGAAGGATGGATCACTTCGAATGTGTATAGACTACTGGCAATTGAATAAGGTAATTGTAAAGAACAAGTACTCAATTCCAAGGATAGATGATTTGTTTGTCCAATTGCAAAGGTCAAGTTCCTTCTCTAAAATTGATCTCCGTTCTTGTTATCACCAATTAAAGGTAAGGGAATGTGATATTCCCAAATACAGTGTTTCGAACAAGATATGGTCATTTTTAATTCATAGTCATGTCATTTGGGTTGACTAATTCTCCTTCCATCTTCATGGATTTGATGAATTGCATTTTTAAACCATAGTTAGATATGTCTGTGGTGGTGTTTATTGAAGATATCTTGATTTACTCTCAAAATAAGGAGGACCATATGGGTCACTTAAGTATTATGTTGCAAACTTTAGGGGACAAGCAACTATTTACCAAGTTTAGTAAATACAAATTTTGGTTAAGAGAAGTGGCATTTCTTGTCCATGTGGTGTCTAGTGATGGGATTATGGTTGATCAAAGAAAATAGAGCCGGTGAAGAATTCACCTAGACCATTATCTCCTTTAGATATTAGAAGCTTTTTGGGCTTATCCAGATACTATATAAGATTTGTTGAAGGGTTCTCATCTATTTCTTCGCCTTTGACCAAGTTGATCCAAAAAAAAGTAAAGTTTCAATGGTCGGGTGAATGTGAGAAAAGCTTCCAAATATTGAAGGATCGTCTTACGTCGTCTCTTATTTTAACATTACCGAAAGGTTCCGAGGGTTTTCATGTTTGGTTTGATGCCTCATATTTTAGTTTGGGTTATGTTTTGATTCAACATGGCAAATTTATTGCATATGCCTCTTGGTAACTCAAAGTGCATGAATGGAACTATCAAACTCATGATCTAGAACTTGTGGTGGTTGTATTTTCATGGCAAATTTGGCATTATTATCTTTATGGGGTATATGTTGATGTGTTCACCAACCACAAAAGCTTACAATATGTGTTAAGCCAAAGGGACTTGAACCTTAGATAAAGGAGGTGGCTTGAACTACTAAAAAGCTATGATATGAGTGTGTTGTACCTTTTGGGTAAAGCAAATATTGTAGCCGATGTTCTTAATCGATTGTCCATGCATAGTGTTTCCCATATGGAGGAAGGTAAGCAAGAATTGGTTAAAAAGGTGCATAGATTGGCCTATTTAGGTATTCATTTGGTTGATTCTAAGGATGGTTGTGTCTATGTGCAAAATGGCTTGGAATCATCTCTTGTGGTGAACATTAATGCCAAAAAAGACCATCATCTTGTTTTGGTTACATTAAACAAGTCGATTACCGAAAAAGCTATTGAGGCTTTCTCCTAAGAAGGGATGGGTTACTTCATTACCAAGGTCATTTGTGTGTGCCTAATGTACATGGTCTAAGGGAATTGATATTACATGAGGTCCATAGTTCTTGATATTTGATTCATCCGTGATCTATCAAGATGTATAGTAATTTCAGAGAAGTGCACGAGCCTTCGATCTAATCCCGAGGTCTGTTGTAGAAGTTGGTACAAAATGGCCTTTGGGTATAGGACCCAATTTCAATTATAATGACCTTATATGGAAATTTTAACTACGCCATTGAGTCTGGCATGTCAAATGTGGTAGGTTCGTAGATCTTGTTTGTGTGTACGGGGTTCCAAACAAGCCCCAAGCACTCTATCAGCGGATTTGGCATGCTAAGCTTTATTTTGCACCAGTTGTATCTAGTGTTGTCGCTTAAGAGACCCTTTGTCACCAAAGCGACCAACCCTATTGGGCGAGTATCGCTTTAGCGACCAATATTTGCTAAAAAGAGGCCAACCTTTTAGGTGGGTGTTGCTAAAGCGACACCTGAGGCTCGTTCTTAAGTCTTGATTTTTAGATTTAGAATTAAATTTCAAACTTTGATTTCTTCCACAATTCTTGTGCGATTCAAAAGTCTATCTTGCATAGATTTTAGAGGGGAATCCAGTGATATTTTTAGATTTAGGAGTTGAGGCTTCCATTGAGGTAATTTCCCTTTTTTCTAGCGTTTCAAGTGTTCTTGAGCCTTGTAGTTGAGCATGAATGCATGTTAGGTTAGAGCTTGACTGGTGTGTGTATTGTCTTCATCCTTGAAACATAAGTTGGGGATAGTAGTTGGAGCTTCTTCTTGGAGTCAACTTCATGAATTCTGGAGCGGATCCTATAATTCCTAATTTTTGACTTTGAAATTGGCCCATCTCCAAAGTGAATGATTTTAGTGTCATAATGATCATATTAACATTGTGATTTTATTATTGATAGTGTGGCATCATTCGGGGGCCTATCAGAAGGGAAAAGCTCTGGTTTCATGAGTTAGAGCATGTGTGGTTGGCTTTCAAGTAATGATTTGTATGCATACGGTGGGGTTAGGTATCGAGCATGCTAATTTCCTAGAATCCATGTCCCAAGCCTTATTTTGGGTAATTATTGGATTGTGTAAGCATGACTCCTATTATTATTGATCATCTATGCCTTGTGGTGAACACTGTGCCTCTTGTTATATGTTTGAAAGAATTATTGGCCTTAGTCTAGGCTTAGACTAGTGTTACATTAGACTTCTACGATTATGGGTGCCATTGGGCCTTAGAGCTTCTCCGACATTATTTCGGACGGTTAGCTCCCTTTAGAATGATATAGCAGACTTGAGTCTGATAGTCTGAGCCTTATCCAGGCAGTAACTCAGCTTGTAATTATACCTCCATAATTCCCTATTCTCATATCGGCCCTATATCGTTTGGTCCTTGATATTTGGAAGTTTCCTCGGTTATTCAAGGTATATTTGGTTTGGGCTAGAATGATATATTGATGGCACATGTTTTGGAGGCACTCCCCGTGACACACGGTTGGACATTGATTTTGAATCGGTTCGATCCCTTAGCTACAGTTACCCGATGGAATTATGTGGTCAAGCTCACTGGTGTTCGGTTCTTTAGCTACAGTTACCAGTCTAAAGTTTGTTTCCTAGCTTACTTGTGATCGATTCCTTAGCTACAGTTACCCGATTCAAGTCTGTGGTCTAGCTTATTTGTGTTTAGGCTTTCTAGCTACACTTACCAGGTTACAGTCCACAGTCTAGCTTACCCATGCTCAACCTTTGGCTATAGCTACCCGAATAAAGTCCATGGTCTAGCCCACTCATGTCGACTCATCAGTTACAGTTACCCTGTTTAAGTCCGTGGTCCAGCTTATACGTGGTTAAATTCCTGAGTTCCTAATGATTCTTTGGTTAAGTCTTCACCTAGTCTATGTTTTGGGTTGAGGTCTTAGAGTTGGACATGGCTCGGTTCAAGTCTGGGGAAATGGTGATATCAATGGAATAGATTAGTTCTATTCTTTTTCTCCTTAAACTATTCCTGCATTTGTTGGTCTTATGGGAATTCATGCAGGTGGTTACTCTATATTTGTGCATTAGCATACCCGTTGGGTTTATGGGAGCCCACGAGAGTAAGTTAGATTCTTTCTCTTTGGTTCCTAGTACACTCGTGTACATACCTACATTTACTTCTTGTCCTATCTTTGATTGTGATCTTTTACTCGCATTTCAATTTGTGTTTGCTTATCTTGCTCGGTCGACCTATAATTCCTATTGGGTAACTATTGTTTTATTACTCATACTACACTCTGCATTGGTTTTTGTGATGCAGGTCCGAGTACTAGCTACCGGCATTGAGTTTGAGCCAGCTGCGGTCGTTTTCGGAGGCAAGGGTGAGCACAGTGCATCCTGGATTTACCCGTCTCTTTTTGTATATACATTTTTCTTGTCTTTTCCTTTTTGAGATATCTTTATTTTTGTGGTCCACTTTTGGGACTTTTACTCTTTTTACTAGTAGCTCTATACAGGTAACTTCTAGGTTCCAAGAGGGATTAATTTTGATTTGTAAACATTTAGTTACTTTCGCCCATTCATATAGGCTCATGTTATTTTCTTTACTATTTTAGATAGATTTGTTGATCTTCTACCCTGACATTCCATTACTTATACTTTTAGGATATAGGTCGGCGTGCCTATTGGTAGGTTATAGTAGAGGCCATCATGACCTAATAAATTAGGTTGTGACAAGTTGGTATCATAGCTAGATTCACTGGTCTCATTTGTACAGAGCTAACATCTAGTAGAGTCCAGCGGATTAGTGCGAAGTCGTCTGTGACTTATCCTCAGAAGGATACAGGATATATTTAGGAACGTGTCTATTTTACATCGCTATCGTGCAGTGTGTGTCTTGTTGGTTTCTAGAAATCTCACTTGTTCTATTCTTTTACAGGATGGCTCGCATATGTGCGGGAGGTAGAGGCCGATTACGAGGTCATGCAAGGGCTGCAGCACTAGTGAAAGACTGAGAACAGACTCCGGAGCCAAAGGTGGAGCCACTAGTAGCTCCATTACATCAGCAGCCAGTGGGCCCGAGATCAGCCCAGCCAACGCCCGTGCTAATCGCACCACCAGACTTGCAGGCAATGCTAACATAGATACTAGCTGTCATTAGGGATATGCGGTAGGCCCTAGCTCCAGCCACTCTGGCACCGCAGGACCAGCCTACCCTAGTGGTACCGGTTGTTCAAAAGCCACCGGCACTGGCTACATAGCCTGATAATTTGGAGGGCATCATGCCACTCCGGGAGCAGAAGATGCTTTAGGTGTACATTTAAATATCACCTTTGAGATTTTCTGGGGTTATGGGTGAGTATGCCCATGAGTTTCTACTTACTTGATGTGAGCGGCTACATACCTTGGGTTTAGTGGAGTCAAGATGATCTGACTTCATTGCTTATCAGTTAGATGGTACAGCCAAGAAGTAGTGGCACATCTACTTAGAGACCTGGCTAGTTGGGTCTCCTCTGGTCACATGGGCTGAGTTCTCAAAGGCTTTCTTGGCTCGGTTTATCCCCAGAAGCATCAAAGACCAAATCTAGGATCAGTTCTCACAGTTAAAGCAGGGCCCTATGACACTATTAGAGTATGAGGCCCCCCAATTCCATGAGCTCTCATGGCATGCTGCCATGATATTACTCACAAAAGAGGAGAGAGTTTGATGCTTCATCAGAGGATTAAGGCTCAAACTATAGATCGAGACTTAGTCTTTAGTCTTAGTGGGAAGCTCATCTCTGAAGGTGGTAGAACATGCCCGAACGATCGAGCAGCTCTGTCGCGAGGCCCAATGAGTTAGAGACAAGAAGACTTGGCAGGAGGACAACCATGATAGTGCTGTTTTAGACCCTGGAAGTCCTATGATGACATCACTATAGATTTTAGTTGGGTCACTCTAGCCTCCCCTTCTAGGCCTTTCTTCAGATATCGGAGGGTGATTAGTACCATCAAATTAGTTCTAGTGTCGGTCTGAGTTATGGCCGGGTGGTTCGAAGGTGGGTTCATCAAGCAGAGGCGACCGACCCCAATCTTTCTATCGACATGCTCAGAGGTGCTATGAGTGCGGGGATTAGACCATTGATCCCATGAGTTCCCTCGCACAGGCTAGCCTTCCCAGCTCCACTAGCAGGTAGACCCGCACTAGCGCTAGCACCTCTCATTAGAGGTAGAGGCCAGGGCCTAGATCTTAGGGGTATCACCAGGGTACATAGGGTTATCCTGGGGAGGCAGGTCAGGAGGCATAGTCGATGCGTAGGGTAGAGGAGCCCATGCCCATTTCTATACAACTCCAGCTAGGGCAGATGTTGAAGCCTTAGATGATGTGATCAAAGGTATGGTTTTATTATGCCATCATCCCGCATCCACTTTATTTGATCCAGGCTCTACATATTCTTATATGTATGTATATTGTACCACTCGACTGAGTATGAGTCCAGAGCCATTAGTTGAGGCTTTGCATGTTTTGACCCTGATAGGTAATTCTTCAGTAGTGGATTGGGTCTTTAGATCCTGTGTGGTGATTATTCAGGGGTGTGATACTAGAGTGGATCTCATTTTACTTGATATGGTAGATTTCAATTTGATTATTGGCATGGACTGGCTATCCCCTCATCAGGCGGTGTTGGATTTCTATGCCAAGACCATTACCTTAGCCATGCCTGGTATTCCGCAGGTGGCGTGGTTAGGCTCTTATAGTCTCATGCCGATTGGGGTGATCTCTTTTGTTAAGGACCAGAGATTAGATGATAGTGGGTGTTTGGAATATTTGTCTTGTGTTAGAGATGTAAGTAGGGAGGACCCTACAGTTGATTTAGTATCTACCGTCCAGGAGTTTGCAGATGTGTTTCATGCCGATCTGTCTGGCCTCCCTCCTGACCGCGATATTGACTTTGCTATTAATGTAGAGTTGGGTGCTCTTCCTATTTCTATCCCACTGTACCACATGGCTCCCAAAGAGCTTTAGGAGCTTAGTGTTCAACTTCAGGATCTCTTAATGGTAGTATGCGGATGTGCATCGACTACAGGCAGTTGAACAAGGTGACGGTGAAGAACCATTACCCAATGCCTAGGATTAATGACCTTTTCGACCAACTTCAGGGTGTCGTGGTGTTTTCTAAGATCGATTTGAGATCGATCTACCACCAGTTGAGGATTAGAGCAGTGGATGTCACTAAGACCGCATTTAGGACTCGTTATAGCCACTATGAATTCTTAGTGATGCCTTTTAGGTTAACTAATGCCCCTGACGTGATCATAGATTTGATGATGCGGGTGTTTAGGCTATACTTGGACTTATTTTTCATAGTTTTCATAGAAGAAATTTTGGTATACTCGAGAAGCCGGGAGGAGCATGAGCAGCATTTGAGAGTAGTGCTCCAAACTTTGAGAGATCAGTGGCTTTATGCCAAGTTGTCAAAGTGCAAGTTTTGGCTTGAGTCTGTAGCATTCTTGGGGCATGTGGTGTCCAAGGATGGCATTATGGTAGATACAATGAAGATTAATGATATTCATGATCGGGCCAAGCCCACCTTTGTGACTGAGATTGGTAGCTTTGTCGGATTGGCAGGGTACTACAGGCGTTTTATTAAGGGATTTTATACTATAGCAGTGTCTATAATTTGGTTGACTCGCTAGGATGTCCCATTTTTATTGTCGGGAGAGTGTGAGAGGAGCTTTTTAAGGCTCAAGGAATTACTTATCACTGCTCTTATATTGATACTTCTATTTAAGGGGAAGGGATTCACCATTTACTGTGATACATCCGGCTTTGATTTAGGTTTTTACTAATGCAGCAGTGTCAAATTATTGCTTACATGTTGAGGCAGCTTAAGCTGCACCAGCGCAACTACCCCACTCATGATTTAGAGTTGGGGTTTTTCTTGCTAAAGATTTGGAGGCATACCTGTATGGAGTTAGCTGTGAGATTTACATTGATCATAGGAGAATTCAGTGCATTATGAGCTAGACGGATCCTAATTCAAGGCAGCACCATTGGATTAAGCTCCTAAAGTACTACGACCTCTCTAATCTCTAGACGGATCCTAATCCAAGGCAGCACCATTGGATTAAGCTCCTAAAGTACTACGACCTCTCTAATCTCTACCATCGGGGCAAGGCGAATGTAGTAGCAGATGCCTTGAGTCGAAAGGCAGTGAGTATGGGTATTTTGGCCTTCCATTCTACTATGGAATGACCCTTAGCTTTGGACATCCATTCCTTAGATAACGGATGATTCGGCTTGATATTTCTACTTCTCGATGTGTGTTAGCTTATGTGAGAGCTCAGTCATGTCTATTGGATTGGATTCACAGTCGTCAGTTTGTGGATGAGGATTTAGTTGCACTTCGAGATCTAGTTTTGGAATATGATGCCAGCCTAGATACCTTAGATTTAGATGTGGTTTTGAGGTTCAGTGGTCGACTTTGTGCTCCGAGAGTTAGGGGTGTAATTCATATAATCCTTAGTGAGGCAAATGATTATAGATATTCCATCCATCCGGGCACCGCTAAGATGTATTGTGACTTGAGCCAGCTCTACTAGTGGAGCAACCTAAGGAAAGATATTGTATATTATATATCGCGTTGTTTTAGTTGTCAACAGGTTAAGGGCGAGCATTTGAGGCCTGGTGGTGAGCTTTAAAGATTACCCATTCCCGAGTGTAAATGGGAGAGGATCACTATGTATTTTATTATAGGCTTTCTCCACACTTCCTATGGTTTTGATAGCATTTGGGTCATCGTGGATCGATTGACCAAGTCAGCACACTTCTTTCCCATTCATACTTCCTGTAGTGCTGAGAGGTTAGCCAGTATCTATGTTCGGAAGGTGGTTCACCTTCATGGTATGCCTCTTTCCATTATCTCAAATCGAGGCCCACAGTTTATATCTAGCTTTTTGAGGACCTTTCAGGAGGAGTTAGGTACCCGTGTCAACCTTAGCATAACTTTTCACCTACAGACTGATGATCAATCAGAGAGCACAATTCAGGTTCTCGAGGATATGTTACAGTCTTGTGTTACAGATTTTGGGGATTAGTGGGATCAATATTTACCCTTTTTTGAGTTTGCGTACAAGAAAACCTACGACTCTAATATTTAGATGGCTCCATTCGAGGACTTATAAGGTAGGCATTGTCTCCCTCCAACTAGTTGGTTTGAGTCTACAGAGCCCACATCATGTGGTACAAACTTGACACAGAAGGCCTTAGATCATGTGAGGGTGATTTAGGATAGGCTCAAAACAGCTCAGAGCAGACACCAGAGTTATGCATATCATAGACATTAGCTATTGATATTTGTCGTTGGTGATAGAGTATTCCTCTGTGTATCATCCATGAAGGGCCTGATGAGATTTAGGAGTCAGGGTAAGCTTAGCCCTAAGTATATTGGTCCCTTTGAGATATTAAGGATAGTTGGCGAGGTTGTATATGAGTTAGATTTACCTCCTCTCTTTTTAGCTATTCATCCAGTTTTTCATATTTTGATATTGCGGTGGTATGTTCCAAATGAGTCCCATTTGATCCAGTATGATGCAGTTAACTTTGGTGATCGTTTGAGCTACGTTAAAGAGCCAGTTGCTATTTTGGCTAGAGATGTTAGACAGTTGTATTCCAAAGCCATTCCTATGGTTATGGTCCACTGGCCTGATGAGATATAGGCACAGTTCCCCAGCTTATTTGAGCCTTCAAGTACCTCTTGACTATTAATTTCGAGGATGAAAGTTCTTTTATTAGTAGATGTTGTAATGACCCTCTAGTTCATTTTTGAATTAAAGCATTCATTCCATCATTTAGAGCATTCCTATAGCAATCCCAAGTCATTTATGACTTGCTGGCATTGGTTGTTCGGTCGCCTGGTCGTTCATTTGGGTTTTAGGCCTGTTTCCCTGTTTTGAAGCTTTTATAACTTAAAATGTTGACTTTGCTCATAACTTCAGGAAAATGAGCTCAGAATGGAATTTTGACGATTCCATTATCTCCATAATGGCCAAATTAGGCATGTAGCATTGTAGGGAAGAGTACTGAGGTAATTAGTGATAGTTTAAGACAATTTGGCACTTTTTCCTTTGAAAGTTGGCTTACAGGTTACTTTAGTCAACATTCTTGGAAATCATGCTAGGATGAAAATTTTAAGAGTGCGGTTAGCTCCGAAATATCAAGTTTGGTCCAGAACAATCTTTTGATCTAATCCCGAGGCCCATCATAGAAGTTGGCTCAAAATATCTTTTGGGTGTGGGACCTACTTTTAGTCATATCAGCCTCGTATGGAAATTTCAACTGCGCCATTAAGTCCATAATGTCGAATGTTGTAGGGTAGCATATCTCATTTGCGCGTATAGGGTTTTAAACGAATCTCAAGCACCCTGTCAGAGGATTTGGCATTCTAAGCTTGATTTTTCACCACATGTATCTGGTGACGCCACTTAAGCGATTCCTAGTCGCTAGAGAGACCAACCCTTTTGGATGGGTGTCACTTAAGAGACAGCCCTACCGCCAAAGTCTCTGGTCGCTTAAGTGACCAGTAGTGGCTAAAGCGAGGCCCACCTTTTAGGTGGGTGTCACTTAAGAGATCTCTGGATGGTCGCTAAAGAGACACTTGAGGCTCATTCTTAAGTCTAGATTTTTAGATTCTAGATTAAATTTCAAAGTGTTTTTGCGTGATTCAAAAGGCTATCTTGCATAGATTTTAGAGGGGAATCTAGTTGTGTTTTCAGATTTAGGAGTGAAGGCTTTCATTGAGGTAATTTCCCCTTGTTCTAGTGTTTCAAGTGTTCTTGGGCCTTGTAGTTGAGCATGAATTCATGTTAGGTTACACCTTGATTGATTTGTGGATTGTGTTCCTCTTTGGAACATAAGTTGGGGATAGTAGTTGGAGCTTCTTTTCAATTTTTGGCTCCAAACATGATGATTTTAGTGTCAAAACAATTATATTAAAATTATGATTCTATTATTGATAATGTGGCATCATGCGAAGGATGCTCGAAAGGGAAGAGCTTCAATTTGTTGAGTTGGAGCATGCGTGGTCAGCTTTCAGGTAGGCTATTGTTATTCCTCTCATAAGACTGAGCATATATAGGCAATTGTACAATGATTTGTTTGAGTATGGTGGGGTTGGGTGTTGAGCATTTTAATTACCTAGAATCCATGTCCTAAGCCTTATTTTGGGCAATCATTGGACTATGTAAGCATGACTCCTATTATTATTGATCATCCATGCCTTGTGGTGAACATTGTGCCTCTGGTTATATGTTTGGAAGATTTATTTGCCTTAGTCTAGGCTTGACTAGTGTTGCCTTAGACTTGCGCAATTTTGGGTACCGTTGTGCCTTAGAGCATCTACGACGTCATTTCGGACGGTTAGCTCCCTTTAGACTTATATAGCAGACTTAAGTATGATAGTCTGAGCCTTATTTAGGTAGTAACTTAGCTTGTGATTTTACCTACATGATGTCCTATTATCATTTTGGCCCTGTATCATTCGATCCTTGATTTTTGGAAGTTTCTTCAGTGATTTAGGGTATATTTAGTTCGGTCTGGAATGATATATTGATGGCACATGGTTTGGAGTCACTTCTCGAGACGCACAGTTGGATGCTGATTCTGAATTGATTCAATCCCTTAGCTACAGTTTTCATGTGAAAATCTGTAGTCCAGCTCATTGGTGTTCGGTTCCTTAGCTACAGTTACCCAGTTAAAGTTTGTGATCTAGCTTACTTGTGATCGGTTGATTAAATACATATACCAAGTTCAATTCTATTGTCTAGGTTACTTGTGTTTAGACTTTCTACTTACTGTTACCCGATTACAGTCTACGGTCTAGATTACCCGTGCTCAACCTTTGGCTACAGCTACCCGGATAAAGTCCATGATCTAGCCTACTCCTGATGAATCATTAGTTACAGTTACCCTGTTTAAGTCCGTAGTCCAGCTTGCACATGGTTAAATTCCTGAGTTTCTAATGATTCTTCAGTTAAGTCTTCGTCTAGTCTTAGTTATGGGTTAAGGTGTTATAGTTGGATATAATTCGGCTCAATTTTGGGGAAATGGTGATATTAATGGAATCTTTTAGTTCTGTTCTTTTTCTCCTTCAACTATTCTTGCATCTTATAAGAGTCTGTGAAGTTGGTTACTCTTTGTTTGTGCACGAGTGTACTCATCGGGTTTATAAGAGCACGGTAGAGTTAGTTATATTCTTTCTCTTTGATTTCTATTACACTCATGTACATACCTCATTTACTTCTTGTCCTATCTTTGATAGTGATATTTTACTCGCATTTCAGTTTACTTTTTCTTATCTTGCTCGGTCGGCCTATGATGCCTAATGAGTTCCTATTGTTTTGATATTCATACGACACTCTGCATCTATTTTCGTAATTCAAGTCCGAGTACTAACTATCGGCATTGAGTTCGAGCCAGCTATAGTCGTGTTTGGAGGTGAGGGTGAGAACATTGCATCTTAGATTTACCCCTCTCCTTCTGTATATACATTTTGCTTGTCTTTTGCTTTTTATGATAGCTTTGTATCTGTGGTCCACTTTTAATAGTAGTCTGTACAGGTGACTTTTAGGTTCTGGGAGGGATTTATTTTAATTTGTATATATTTAGTTACTTTCGCCCGTTTATGTATACTCCTATTATTTTTGTGACTATCGTGACTTGAGGCAGCCATACTGGTGGATTGGTATAAGGAGAGATATTGCGGAGTATGTATCATTATTTGAGTTGTCAGTAGGTTAAGGGTGAGCATTTGAGGCCCGGTTGTGAGCTTCAAAGATTACCCATTCCCGAATGGAAATGGGAGAGGATCACTATAGATTTCATTGTGGCGTTTCCCTAAACTTCCTATGGTCCATATAGTATTTGTGTCATCACGGATCTATTGACCAAGTCAGTACACTTTCTTCCTATTTATACTTTCTATAGTGCTGAAAGGTTATCTAGTATCTACATTCATGAGGTGGTTCGCTTTCATGGTTTGCCTATTTCTATCATCTTAGACCAGAGCCTAAAATTCACATCTAGCTTTTGAAGGACCTTTCAGGTGGAGTTAGGTACCCGTATCAACCTTAGCACAGCTTTTCACCCACAGATTGATGGTCAAATGAAGCGCATGATTCAGGTACTCGAGGATATATTGCGGGCTTGTGTTAAGGATTTTAGGGGTCAGTGAGATCATTTTTCCCTTGGCGGAGTTTTCGTACCACAACAGTTACCACTCTAGTATTTAGTTGGCCCCGTTCGATGCCTTATACGGTAGGAGTTATCGCTCTCTAGTTTGTTTGTTTAAGTCTACAAAGCCAAGGCCACGCGGTACAGACTTGATACAGGAGGCCTTAGATCATATGAGGGTGATTCACAATATGCTCAGGACAGCTCATAGCATACACCAGAGTTATATGGATCATAGGCATTGGCTATTAAGATTTGTTATTGGTGATAGAGTATTACTCTATGTATTTCCCATGAAGGGGGTGATGAGATTTCGGAGGAGGGGCAAGCTTAGACCTAGGTATATTGGTCCATTTGAGATATTGAGGACAGTTGGCGAGCTTGCATATGAGTTATCTTTGCCTCCATCCTTTTTAGCTATTCATCTAATTTTTTATGTTCTGATGTTGCAGCGGTATATACCGGATGAGTCCCATATGATCCAGTATGACTCAATTGACTTGGATGATGATTTGAACTACATTTAGGAGCCAGTTGCTATTTTATCCAGAGTTGTCAGAAAGTTGTGTTCCAAAGCCATTCTTGTGGTTAAGGTCCTCTGGAGGCATCGTCTAGTTGAGGAGGCTACCTGGGAGATCGAGCATGAGATACAGCCACAATTCCCTAGCTTATGTGAGCCTTCAAGTACTTTTTGACTCTTACTTTCGAGTATGAAAGTTCTTTTAGTAGTGGATGTTGTAATGACTCTTTATGTTATTTTTTAATTAAAGGATTCATTTCATTATTTAGAGCGTTCTTGTAGCGACCCCAAATTATTTATGACTTACTGGCACTGACTGTTTGGTTATCTGGTCGTTTGTTTAGGTTTTAGGATTGTTTCCCTATTTTGGAACTTTTATAACTTAAAAAGTTGACTTCGGTCATAACTTCATAAAAATGACCTCAAAATAGAATTTTGACGGTTCTATTAACTTTGAAATGACTAAATTAGGCTAGTAGCATGGTCGGCACGAATACTAAGGCAATCGGTGCTAGTTTAAGACCATTTGATGCTTTTGCCTTAGAAAGTTGGCCTAGAGTTGACTTTAGTCAACATTCTTGGAAAGCGCTCTTCGATGAAAATTTTAACAGCTTAGTTAGCTCTGAAATGTCGTGTTTGGTCCAGAATGACCTCGTAAGGAAATTTCAACTACAAAATTGAGTTCGGAATATCAAATTTGGTGGGGTAGCATATCTCATTTGCACTCACAGGGTTCCAAAAAATACCTAAGCACCCCATTAGAGGATTTGGCATGCTAAGTTTATTTTTGCACTAGTTGTATCTAGTGTCATCGCTTAAGTTACCCCTAGTCGCTAAAGCAACCAACCCTATTGGGCGAATGTCTCTTAAGCGACAACTTTGCCGCCAAAGTGACTGGTCACTTAAGGGACCACTAGTCGCTAAAGCGAGGCCCTTCTTGTAGGTGGGTGTCGCTTAAGCGATCCCCGAGTGGTCACTAAAGCAACACCTGAGGGTCATTCTTAAGTCTTGATTTTCAAATTTTGAATTAAATTTCAAAGTGTAATTTCTTTCTTAATTCTTGGGCGATTTGGGCAATTCAAAAGGCTATCATGTGTAGATATTTTAGGGGAATCTAGTGGTGTGTTCAGATTAAGGAGTGGACGCATCCTTTGAGGTAATTTCCCTTTTTTCTTGTGTTTCAAGTGTTCTTGAGCCTTGTAGTTGATCATGAATGCATGTTAGGTTATAGCTTGATTGCTATGTGGATTATGTTCCTCCTTGGAACATAATCTGGGGATAGTCATTGGAGCTTCTTCTCGGAGTCAATTCCATGGATTACATAATGGATCCCACAATTTCTAATTTTTGACTTTGAAATTGGCCCAACTCTGAACTCTATGATTTTAGTGTCATAATGATCATATTAACATTGTGATTCAATTTCATGAGTTGGAGGGCATGTGGTCGGTTTTCAGGTAGGCTACAATTTTCCCCTTGTAAGACTAAGCATGTTTAGGCAATTATACAATGATTTGTATGAGTATGGTGGGGTTGGGTGTTGAGTGTGCTAATTTCCTAGAATCCGTGTCCTAGGCCTTGTTTTGATTAATTATTGGACTGTGTCGGCATGACCCCCGTTATTGTTGATCATCCATGCCTTGTGGTGAACACGGTGCCTGTGGTTATATGGTTGGAAGCATGATTGGCCTTAGTCTAGGCTTGGACTAGTGTTACCTTATACTTGCACAATTTTGGGTGTCGTTGGGCCTTAGAAATTCTTCGACGTCATTTATGATGATTAGCTCCCTGTAGACTTATATAGCAGACCTGAGTCTGATAGTCTGAGCCTTAGCTAGGCAGTAACTCAGCTTCTGATTTTACCTCTATAATGACCTATTCACCTATCGGCCCTGTATTGTTCGGTCCTTAATTTTTGGAAGTTTCCTCGATGATTTAGAGTATATTTGGTTCGTCCTGGAATGACATATTTATGGCACTTGGTTTAGAGGCACTCTTTTTGATGCATGGTTGGAAACTGATTCTGAATCGGTTTGATCCCTTAGCTATAGTTACCCAATGGAAGTCTGTTGTCCAACTCACTGGTGGTCGGGTCCTTAGCTATAGATACCCAGTTAAAGTTCATGGTCTAGCTTACTTGTGATCAATTCCTTAGCTACAGATACTCGGCTCAAGTCTGTGGTCCAGCTTACTTGTGTTCAGGCTTTCTAGCTACAGTTACCCAATTATAGTCTGCGGTCATGCTTACCCGTGCTCGACCTTTAGCTACAGCTACCCGGTTAAAGTCTGTAGTCTATCCCACACATGTCAACTCATCAGCTACAGTTACCCAATTTCAGTTTGTGGTCTCTAGCTTGCACATGGTAAAATTCCTGAGTTCCTAATAAATCTACGGTTAAGTCTTTGTCTACTCTTAGTTTTGGGTTGAGGTGTTAGAGTTGAATATGATTTGGTTCGTCAGTTGACTGACCAAGATGTCCCATTTGTGTGGTCGAAGGAGTGTGAGATGAGCTTTATAAGGCTCAAAGAGTTGCTTACCACTGCTCCAGTATTAACTCTTCTAGTTAAGGGAGAGGGATTCACCTTTTACTATGATGCATCCAATGTTGGTTTGGGTTTTTACTGATGCATCAGGGTCGGGTTATTGCCTATGCATCGAGAAAGCTTAAGTTGCACGAGCACAATTACTCCACTCATGATTTAGAGTTAGCGTCGGTAGTTTTTGTGCTAAAGATTTGGAGGCACTATCTATATGGACTTTGATGTGAGATTCACACAGATCACAGGAGCCTTCAGTGCATTATGAGCTAGAGGGATCCTAATTCAAGGCAGCGTCACTGGATTGAGCTCCTAAAGGACTACGACCTCTTTATTCTCTACCATCCGGGCAAGGCGAATATATTAACGGACACCTTAAGTCGGAAGGCGGTGTGTATGGGTAGTCTGGCCTTCCTTTTTACTTTGGAGTGACCCTTATCTTTGGACATCCAGTCATTATCTAATGGAGGATTCGGCTTGATATTTCTGATTCCCAATATGTGTTAGCTTATGTGAGAGCTCGGTCATCTCTATTGGATCGGATTGGCAGTCATTAGTTTGACGATGAGGATTAAGTTACACTTCGAGATTGGGTTTTGGGAGCTGACATTAGCATGGATACCTTAGATTCAGATGTGGTTTTGAGGTTCGCCAATGGACTTTATATTCCTAGAGTTGGGTGTGTGATTCAGATAATCCTTAGCGAGGGCTATGATTCTAGATATTCCATCCATCCGAGCACCACTAAGATGTAGTATGACTTAAGATAGCACTACTAGTGGAGAATCATAAGGAGAGATATTATAGAGTATGTTTTGCGTTGCTTGAGGTATCAGCAGGTTAAGGGTAAACATTTAAGGCTTGGTGGCGAGATTCAAAGATTACCTATTCTTGAGTGGAAATGAGAGAGGATCACGATGGATTTTGTTGTGGGGCTTCCCTGCACTTCTTGTGGTCTTGATAGAATTTGGGTCATCGTGGATTGATTGACCAAGTCAGCACACTTCCTTCCCATTCATACTTTCTACAGTACTGAGAGGTTAGACAGTATCTATATTCGGGCGGTTGTTCGCCTTTATGGTTTTCCTATTTCCATCATCTCAAATTGGGGCCAACTATTCATATCTAACTTTTGAAGGACCTTTCAGGAGGAGATAGTTACCCATGTCGACCTTAGCATAGCTTTTCACTCGCAGATATGGTTGTTTGGAGCACACAATTCAGGTTCTCGAGGATATGTTACGTGCTTGCATTATGGATTTTGGGGGTTAGTGGGATCTATTTTTGCCCTTAGCGGAGTTTGCGTACAACAATAATTACCACTCTAGTATTCAGATGGCCCCATTTGAGGCCTTATATGGTAGGCGTTACCGCTTACCAGTTGGTTGGTTTGAGTCTATAGAGCTCAGGATGAGCGGTACAGACTTAATGTAGGAGGCCTTAGATCATGTGAGGGTGAATCATGATAAGTTCTAGATAGCTCTAAGAAGACTCTAGAGTTATGCGGATCATAGGCGTTGGCCATTGAGATTTGTCATTAGTAATAGAGTATTCCTTTATGTATCGCCCATGAAGGGCGTGATGAGATTTGGGAGGCAGGCAAGCTTAGCCCTAGGTATATTGGTCTCTTTGAGATATTGAGGACAGTTGGTGAGGTTGCATATGAGTTAGCTTTGCCTCCATCCTTTTCAGCTATTCATCCAATTTATCATGTTTTGATGCTACGGTGGATTGTTCCAAACGAGTCCCAAGTGGTCTAGTATGACATAGATAAATTGGATGATAGTTTAAGCTATATTAAGGAGCCAGTTGCTATTTTGGCCAAAGATGTCAGACAGTTGCATTCCAGAGCCATTCCTGAGGTTAAGGTCCACTAGAGGCATCGTCTAGTTGAAGAGGCTACCTAGGAGACCGAGCATGAGATGCAGGCACTGTTCCTCAGCTTATTTGAGCCTTCAGTTACTTCTTGACCCTTACTTCAGTTAATGGAATCCTTTCTGTTCTTTTTCTCCTTACACTATTCTTACATTTTTCGGGCTTATAGTAGTTTGTGTAGGTGGTTACTCCTTATTTGTGTACGAGCGTACCCGTTGGGTTTATGGAAGTCATTTATGACTTTCTGGCACTGACTGTTTGATGGTCTGGTCATTCATTTGGGTTTTAGGCCCATTTCCCAGTTTTGAAGCTTTTATAACTTGAAAAGTTGACTTTGGTCATAACTTTAGAAAAATGACCTTAGAACGCAATTTTAATGGTTTCATTAGCTTTGGAATGGCCAAATTAGTCTTGTATCATAGTCGGCATCAGTACCGAGGCAATTGGTACGATTTTAAGACCTTTTTGCCTTTGAAAGTTGGCCTATAGTTGACTTTGGTCAACATTCTTGGAAAACGCACTAAGATGCAAATTATGACAGCGCAATTAGCTTTGAAGTGTCGAGTTTGGTCAACAACGAACCTTCATTTGCTTCCCGAGGATTTTGGTCTAATCCCGAGTCCTATTGTGGTAGTTAGCTCAAAATGGCATTTGGGTGTAAGACCTAATTTCCATCGTAACAACCTCGTATGAAAATTTTAACTATGCCATTGAGTTTGGAACATCAAATTTTGTGGGCAAGCATATCTCTTTTGCATGCACGGGGTTTCGAATGAATCCTGAGCACCCCATCAGAGAATTTTACATACTAATCTTATTTTTGCACCAGTTGTATCTGGTGTCGTGGATTAAGTGACCCCCTTATCTCTAAAGCAAGTGTCTCTTAAGCGGCTAGGAGCTCACTAAAGCGACCAACCCTATTGGGCGAGTGTTGCTTAAGCGACAGCCCTGTCGCCAAAGTGACCAGTAGTAGCTAGACCAAGGACCGCCTTTTAGGTAGGTGTCGCTTAAGAGATCCCAGGGTGGTCGCTAAAGTGACACCTGAGGATTGTTCTTAAGTTTTGATTTTCAGATTTTGAATTAAATTTCAAAGTGGGATTTCTTCCTTAATTCTTGGGTGATTTGGGCAATTCAAAAGGCTATCTTGTGTAAATTTTCGAAAGGAATCCAGTGGTGTCTTCAGATTTAAGAGTTAACGCTTCCTTTGAAGTAATTTCCCCATTTTCTTGTGTTTTAAGGGTTTTTGAGCCTTGTAGTTGATCATGAATGTCTGTTAGGTAAGAACTTAATTGGTGTGTGGATTGTGTTACTCCTTGGAACATAAGCTGGGGATAGTAGTTGAGTCTTTTTCTCGGAGTCAATTTTGTGAATTATGGAGCAGATCCCACAATTCCTAATTTTTTACTTTGAAATTAGCTCGTCTCCGAACTCAATGATTTTAGTGTCATAATGATCATATTAATGTTGTGATTCTATTATTGATAGCATGGCAACATTCGCAGGCTATTCAGAAGGTAAAGCTCCAATTTCGTGACTTAGAGCTCATGTGGTCGACTTTCAGGTAGGTTATGATTTTTCCCTCATAAAACTGAGCATGTTTTTGCAATTGTACAATGATTTGTATCAGTATGGTGGGGTTGGGTGTTGAGCACGCTAATTTTCTAGAATCTATGTCCTGAGCCTTATTTCGAGTAATTATTGGACTGTGTAAGCATGACTCCGATTATTGTTGATCATCCATGCATTATGGTGAACACTATGCCTGTAGTTATATGTTTAGAAGAATGATTGGCCTTAGTATAGGCTTAGACTAGTGTTGCCTTAGATTTACGCGATTGTGGGTGTCATTGGGCCTTAAAGCTTCTCCGATGTCATTTCAGATTATAGCTCCCTGTAGATTGATGTAGCAGACTTGAGTCTGATAGTCTGAGCCTTAACTAGGTAGTAACTCAGCTTGTTATTTTGCCTCCATAATGTTCTATTCTCCTATTGGCCTTGTATTATTCGGTCTTTGATTTTTGGAAGTTTACTCAATGATTCGTTGTATATTATGTTTGGCCTGGAATGACATATTGATGGCACTTTGTTTGGATGCACTCTCCATGATGCACGATTGGATGTTGATTCTAAATTGGCTTGATCCCTTACCTACAGTTACCCGGTGGAAGTCCGTGGTCTAGCTCACTGGTGTTCGTTTCCTTAGCTACAGTTACCGGTTAAAGTCTGTGGTCTAGCTAACTTGTGATCGGTTCCATAGCTATAGATACTCGGTTCAAGTTCGTGGTCTAGCTTACTTATGTTCAGGCTTTTTAGCTATAATTACCCCGATTACACTTCACGGTCTAGCATACCCGTGCTCGACCTTTGGCTACATCTACCCAGTTAAAGTCTATGGTCTAGCCCACTCATGTAAACTCATCAGCTACAGTTACCTGGTTTTATTCCATGGTACAGCTTGCATTTGGTTAAATTCTTGGGTTCTTGATAAATATTCAGTTAAGTCTTCATCTAGTATCAGTTGTGGGTTGAGATGTTTGAGTGTGATATGGTTCGGTTCAAGTCCAGGGAAATGGAGATATTAATGGAATCTTTTAGTTCCGTTCTTTTTCTCCTCTAACTATTCTTGCATCTGTCGGTCTTATAGGAGTCCGTGCAGGTGGTTACTCTTTATTTGTGCACGAGGGTACCCATCGGCTTTATGGGAGCCGGTGGAGTTAATTAGATTCTTTCTCTTTTGTTGCTAGTATGATCGTGTACATACGTACATTAAGGTCTTGTCTTATCTTTGATAGTGATCTTTTACTCACATTTCAGTTTGTTTTCTCTTATCTTGCTTGGTCAGCCAATGAAGTCTACTGGGTACCTATTATTTTGGTACTCATACTACACTCTGCATCTGTTTTCATGATGAAGGTCCAAGTACTAGCTACTAGCATTGAGTATGAGCTAGGTGTGGGCAAGGGTGTGCACATTATGTCATGGATTTCCCCATCTCCTTCTGTATATATATATATATATATATATATATATATATATATATTTTGCTTGGGTTTTGCTTTTTGAGACAACTTTGTTTCCGTGGTCCACTTTTGGAACTTGTACTCTCTTTACTAGTAGCTCTGTACAGGTGACTTCTAGGTTCTGGGAGGGATTTATTTTGATTTGTATATATGTAGTTGCTTTCACCCATTCATGTATGCTCCTATTATTTTCGTTATTGTTTTAGATAGATTTGTTAGTCTTCTACCCTGACATTCCATTACTAACTATTCCGGGATATCGGTCAACTTGCCTACTAGTGGGTTATAGTAGGTGTCATCATGACCTGAGAAATCGGGTCGTGACAAGTTGGTATCAAATCCATCTTCACCGATCTTACTTGTACAGAGCTAAAGTCTAGTAGATTCCTGCGGATCGGCGCAGCGACGTTAGTGACTTATCCTCGGGAGGCTACATTATATCTTTAGGAAAGTGTCTATTTTGCATCGCTGTCGTATAGTGTGTATCTTGTTGGTTTCTAGAAATATCACTTGTTCCCTTCTTTTACAGGATAAATCACACACGCGTTGGAGGTAGAGGCCAACCATGGGGTCATGCCAGGGCTGCAGCACTAGCCCGACATCGAGAGCAGACTCTGAAGCCGGAGGTGGAGCCATCAATAGCTTCATTAAATTAATAGTCAGTGGGCTCGGGACTAGCCTAACCACCACCAGCGCAAGCTGCAGCTTTATACTTGTACACGATGCTCGCACAGATACTAGTTCCCATTGGGGACATGAGGCAGGCCTCAGCTCCTGCCACTCAGGCACCGTAAGACTATCTTACACCAGTGGCACCAATTGTTCAGCCCCACTGACACCGACTGCTCAGCCTGATGATTTATAGGGCTTCATGCCACTTCATGAGCAGAAGATGCTCAGGGTTCTCCTTCAACTATCACCGCTAAGATTTTTTGGGGCTGTGGATGAGGATGCCCACAAGTTTCTACTTGCTTGCCGCGAGAGACTAGATACCTTGGGTTTAGTGGAGACCAGAGGAGCTAACTTCAACGCTTATCAATTAGACGATCCCTCCAGGCAATGGTGGCGCACCTACTTAGAGACCAGGCTAGTTGGGTCTCCGTCGGTCATATGGGTTGAGTTCTCAGAGGTCTTCTTGGTCTGGTTTATCCTATGAGCGTCAGAGACCAGCTCTGGGATCAATTCTCACGATTAGAGCAGGGCCCAATGACAGTATGAGAGTACGAGGCCCAATTCCATGAGTTATCCTGGCATGTTGACAGGATATTACCCATGTTATGTCGAGAAATAGACGGGGCTAGAAATTGATTTAGAAATAAGCCAATTAAAAAGGAGTCGCCACTTAAAGTTTTAAAGGAATTACAAAAACTTTAATTTAAAAGACTTTAACAGAAATAAATCTTAAGAATTTAGAAAAAAGAGTATGAGGTTCATATTACTATTTTAAGAAGGTTTTAGCATTTAAAATAGCCGCTTACATGCGGTTGTCCAACGACATAAATCATTTGACTATTTTAAAAAATATTTAAAGAAAAGACACTTGAGTTTATTTTGACAACATTTAGTTATTTGAAAATAGTTTGCAATATTTTGAAAGGAGAATTTGTGGTCAAAATGACCAAGAAAACAAATATATATATATATATATATATATATATATATATATATATGTGTGTGTGTGTGTGTGTGTGTGTGTGTGTGTGTATGTGTATGTGTTTGTGTGTATGTGTGTGTGTGTGTCATTTAGGTAAAATTATTTTTTTAAAAGGATAAATTAATCATAAGAGAGAACAGTTCTGCTTTTAGGGGGATTTAGGAAGTTAAACCTAACTACAATTAACATCTAAGCAACATAAATAACACAAATACATAAGTAAATTATTACAACCCAAATTAAGTATAAAAGAATAAAGTAATAAAAATTTGGCCCAACACTTAGTTTCTATACGCATGGACTAAACTGCTGAGCCACCTATATTTTGGACTTTTGGCCCATTTCTCCATATCAGAGATGTATATATACTGTATATAAGTGTGTACAACATAAATTCCCTATATATTGGACTGTATATTAGGCGTATACGATCTTCGGCATTTGTATACCAGACTCCCATACAACTATTCATATGGTTCTATCTCGGACCATACATTTGTTCTCATTTGAGGTAAATTTGAGATAAAATGCATTCTTGGGTCTCCGTGTGTAACGCCCCTCAAAATTCTTCCCTAGGATTCGGACCCTTTTTGTATTCGTGTAGGGTCGAACCCAATTATTTAGAAGTGTGTGCTTGAGTTAAGATGAGTCCCCGAGTAATTGAGAAGTGTTGTAGGTGATATGGGGTCACGGAGGACCCCTAGGGCCGAGCTAAGACCAAAAAAATTCATCGTTGCTAAGTTTGAGGAGGAGTTCACATGAGGGGTTGACTTCTAACGACCCTATATTTTGATATATGACGATCTGGGTGGCCCACGACCTATTAAATTAATGGTCATTGAGTCTTCTTTCCAACGCCACCAAAAATTTAAATTTTGGAGTTCGAAATCGAAAGATATGACAATCCTAAGATAAACTAGCACAGCAGGAATTTCAGGCTTGGGGTTCAACTACTGGAAATCTGGGCTTGGCGCTGCAGTGGCGCGACACGCCACTATCGCGCCAGGAACATGCCTCAGTAGTTTGGTCCCTAGCGCAGCGCGCCACTCCGAGGTGTGCAGGGTTTTTCAAGCCAAAATTCCAGAACCTTTGGCCTTGGCGCTATAAGGGCACGACGTGCCACTATCGCGCCATAAACATGCCTCAGTAGTTTGGTCCTTGGCGCAGCACGCCACTAAAAGTTGTGCAGGTTTTTAGGCGTAATTGGCCTTGGAGCTGTAAGGGCACGACGCACCACTATCGCGCCAAAGGCGTTTTGGCCTATTTTTCAGAATTTTGGAGGAAGGGTAATTTGGGAATTGTCCCAAATTATATATTCACAAGCCTTGAACATTTTTGGACCATTTCTTCAGCCCCCACTCTCTCTCTAAAAGCCCTAGAAATCTCTCTCTCTCTCTCTTCTTCTTCCTCTTCAAATCCTTCTCCAACAAGAAGAGTTCCAAGAGCTTCAAGGTTTGAGTTCTCCATCGAAGACCCAACCACAAGGTTTTCTTCAAGTCTTCACTAAGGTATGTAAGGCTATCCAAAACATGGGTTGAGTCCACCCATGTGCCCTACTCTTGCTTTGAGGTTAGATGTTCATGAAAAATGGAGTTTTCTTGGTATGGTTATGTTTGTATGAGTTTTGTCCCCTATTTATTTGACTCTATATGTGTTGATGTTGTTGAGCTAAAAAGTTCTTAAAATGGGCCTTTATGTGAGTATGAGTTGATAAAGATGAGTTGTTAAATATGTGTTATTGACCATTTAATTATTTAGATTATGATAAAGGATGTTACTTTCCTAAAAATGTTGTCAATTTTAAAACATCAATTTAAGGTCTCGAAGTTGTGATGAGTCACAAAGATTTGTCAAATGGATGGAGGTAATGATTGATTATATCTATATATTGCTATAAATGTGCATTTAAATTTCTCTTGAAGAGATGATTAAGATTGATCGAATAGTACGATTGGAAGAGATTTGATTGTGATAGAGTTTATGAGTTGACAAGGTTGTAATGAGACTTGTCAATATGAGTTGATTGAGTTGATTGGATGGAGTTTTATGAGCATTGAGTCTTGGGAGGAATATCGAGCACCGAATTGGGCAAGAGTATAGTCCATACTCGAACCCAATACCTGTGTTGCCAAACGTAGATGGGATTAAACCGTTAAGTCGGATGCTTCTCCGAGAGGTTTGTCCTGACATTATAGGACTTGGTTGGATTGAATCCATGATTGGTTGACTCGTTCATGCCCTGGCAAAGTATGAACGGATGCGGCAACAACGTCGGCTTGTTGTACTGTCACTGGCTCATAAGTGATGGTTGTCGGATAAGAGAAACTCCCAAATAGGTCTTGATAGTACTCTGAGTCAGAGTGAGTTGAATGATATGTGATTGGTCCCGTCTAAATCATATTCTTGTTTAGACTTAGGACACTTGATTGAGTTGTTATTTTCCTTGAGTTGAGATTCTGAGTTGATTTGATTCTACCTTGATGTTCGTTGTATTCGGCCATTTTACATGCTCGTACATTCCATGTACTGACGCCATTTGGCCTGCATCATTTCATGATGCAGAGACAGGTACTAGAGATCATCAACCGGGGCTCCGTTAAAGATCCATATACATTCCCAGCTAGTTGGTGAGTCCACCTAGTTTCTGGAGGATGTTGAGCTTTCTTGTATAGTGTGTTGTCGTTTCCTTTACTTTGATTATTGGTAGCCATGGACTTGTCATTGGCACCTCTTAGACTTCGATAGAGGCTTCATAGACTGGAGTGTAGGGAGGTTGAACTGTTATTTTGAGGAGTCTTATTATATTGTTTTGTTGGGTTGAAAATGCTTGGCCTTCGGCCCCCATATATGAGCAGTACTTTATTAATTAAGTTTTTCCGCTAAGAGAATGTGTTTTGAATGAATGTGTGACTGGACCAAGTGGTTCGCTCAGAGGTTAGAAATGGCCTTCGAGTGTCGGCCACGCCTAGGGTACCCTCCCGGGGCATGACAAACATGGTATCAGAGCCCAGAGTTCAAGTGTCCTAGGGAGTCTATGAAGTCGTGTCTAGTAGAGTCTTGCTTATGGGTGTGTTGTGCACCACACTTATACGCAGGAGGCTATAGGACATAAGGAATTGTTTCACTTCTTTCATACTCTAACTTCGTGCGATAGAGTTAAACTCTATTAAACTTCCCTTCTAATTCGTGTGTTTATACGTTACAGATAATGCCTCCAAAACGTACTGCCAGCCAGAGGAATGCCAAAAATACAGAGATGCCTCAGTCTGAGGTACGCCCAGCAAGGGCTAGAGGCCGACCTACGAGGTATACGGAGGCAAACCAAGTGCCTGCTACTCCGCCTGCACCCACATCAGAGGCAGAATTTAAAGGAGAAATTGCAATGCTCACGCAATTAATGGCTGCCCGAAATGGTAACCAGAGTTCGCCGACTCTTAGCTCTAGTTCCCAAGAGTCATCTGCTGCCACCAGAATTAGAGACTTTCTAAGGATGAATCCGCCTGCATTCACGATTTCTAAGGTTGATGAAGACCCCCAAAACTTTATTGATGAGATGTGGAAAATTCTGAAAGGTATGCATGCTACAGAAATTGAGGGGGTTGAGTTGGTGTCTTATAAACTCAAGGATGTGGAAACATCTGGTATAACCAATGGGAGCAAGGTAGGGGTGAGGATGTTGAACCTGCTAGGTGGGATGAATTTGAGGGAGCCTTTCTTGACCACTTCTTTCCCCGAGAATTGAGGGAAGCGAAGGTGGAGGAGTTTGTAAATCTGAAACAAGAAGGTATGACAGTTAAGGAGTATGGCCTGAAGTTCATCCAGCTGTCCAGGTGTGCTCCAGAAATGATCCCAGATATGAGGTCAAAGATGAGGAAGTTCGTCTCTGGATTAGGGAGGCATGTGAAGAAGGAGTGCAAAGCAGCATTGTTGATCTCGGATATGGATATTTCCAGATTAATGGTGTATGCTCAACAGATAGAGGATGAGAAAAGAAGAGACAGAGAAGAGCACCTGAGCAAGAAGGTAAAATCAGCGGGCCATGAGAGTGAACAGAGGCAAAACAAGGGCAACAGGTCCTTCTAGAAGAGGCCTTCCAACTATGCCTCATTTACTGCCAGTGCACCTATGCCGCAGAACAGGTACGATTCGCAAGGTCAGCTTCGCCAGAATTTCAGACCCTAGGGTTCAAAATCACAAGCTAGCGTGGGTCAAGGTTCACAAGGGAAGCCACCATGAGGCAAGTGTGGTAGGCTCCACTTGGGAAAATACAGAGCGGGAAGGGTTGGTTGTTATAAATGCGGCCAAATAGACCATTTTCAGAAGGAGTGTCCAGCATAGGGGAACATAGACCAGTTCTCTACCACTGCACCGCCAGCTAGGGGTAACCAGAGGGGCACTACTTTAGGTACGAGTGGAGGTACAAACCGCCTATATGCCATGGGTAGTCACCAAGATCAGGAGAACTCTCCAAACATCGTGACGGGTATGATTCGAGTCTCTTCTCTTGACTGTTATGTTTTGATGGATCCGGGTTCCACCCTATCTTTTGTAACTCCTTACGTGGCTAGTAAGTTCAATAAAATCCCTGAATGTCTTAGTGAGCCTTTCCACGTAGCTACCCCTATCGGTGATTCTATCGTAGCTGAGAAAGTCTATAGAGATTGCACTATGTCAATTCATCATAGAGATACCTTGGCTGACTTGGTTGAGTTAGACATGGTTGATTTTGATGTGATCCTTGGCATGGACTGGCTCTATGTCTGTTATGCCTCTATTGATTGTAGAACTCAGGTGGTCACGTTCAAATTCCTGAATGAGGCTGTCATCGAGTGGAAGGGTAGTCCTGTTGCGCCTAAGGGTAAGTTTATTTCATACCTTAGGGCCAGGAAGCTAATCGCAAAAGGGTGCATTTATCACCTTGTCCGAGTGAAAGATGACAATATTAAGTCTCCATCCCTTGAGTCGGTTCTGATTGTCAATGAGTTTCCGGATGTCTTTCCTGAAGATCTGCTTGGAGTCCCTCCTGATAGGGAGATTGACTTTGGGATTGATATTCTTCCTGATACCCAGCCTATCTTAATTCCTCCATATAGAATGGCTCCAGCCGAGTTGAAGGAGTTGAAAGAACAGTTGAAGGACTTGTTAGATAAGGGATTCATTAGGCCGAGTGTCTCACCATGGGGTGCTCCGGTCCTATTCGTGCGAAAGAAGGATGGGACCCTTAAAATGTGTATTGACTACAGGCAGCTAAACAAGGTCACCGTAAAGAACAAATACCCTCTCCCCAGAATAGATGATTTATTTGATCAACTTCAGGGTGCCACGTGTTTTTCAAAGATAGACTTGAGATCCGGCTACCATCAGTTGAAAGTAAGGGAATGTGATATTCCGAAGACCGCTTTTCGGACTCGTTATGGCCACTTTGAGTTTTTGGTCATGTCCTTTGGGTTGACAAATACCCCCGCAGCTTTCATGGATCTCATGAACTGGGTGTTCAAATCGTATCTTGATATGTTTGTGATTGTATTCATAGATGACATCCTGGTCTACTCCAAGAATGAAGAGGAGCACGCCTATCATCTTAGAGTCGTTCTACAAACTTTGAGGGACCAGGTATTGTATGCAAAGTTCTCCAAATGTGAATTTTGGCTTGTATCAGTGTCCTTCCTAGGCCACATTGTATCTAGAGATGGTATTCAGGTTGACGCTCAGAAGATTGAGGCTGTGAAGAATTGGCCTAGACCCACATCCCCGACAGAGATAAGGAGCTTCCTGGGTTTGACCGGGTATTATCGAAGGTTCGTAGAGGGATTCTCATCCATATCATCACCATTGACTAAGCTGACCCAAAAGAAGGCTAAGTTCCAATGGTCCGATGCTTGTGAGGAGAGTTTCTAGAAACTGAAGGCCAAGCTAACCACTGCTCCTGTCTTGACTCTGCCTGATGGGGCAGAGGGCTTTGTGGTCTATTGTGATGCATCCAGAATTGGTTTGGGATGTGTGTTGATGCAAAGGGGGAAGGTGATAGCCTATGCTTTAAGACAGCTTAAGGTTCATAAGAGGAATTACCCAACTCATGACCTTGAGCTGGCAGCCGTGGTGTTTGCACTTAAAATATGGCGCCACTACTTGTACGGAGTGCATATTGATATATTCACCAATCACAAGAGCTTGCAATATGTCTTTAGCTAGAGGAAACTCAACCTGAGGCAAAGGAGATGGCTCGAGCTACTCAAGGACTACGACATGAGCATCCTCTACCATCCAGGTAAAGCTAATATTGTTGCTGATGCTCTAGCAGGTTGTCTATGGGTAGCACTGCCCATGTGGAGAAGGGAAGGAGGAAATTGGCAAAAGAAGTACATAGATTAGCCCAATTAGGAGTTCAACTCAAAGAGAATAATGAAGGTGGAGTAAACGTTTGAGATGGGGCTACGTCCTCACTTGTAGTTGAGGTAAAGGAGAAACAAGATCAGGACCCCGTCCTCCTTCAGTTGAAGGAAGTGGTTCACAAACAAGGGGTGATGGTTTTCACCAAAGGAGGAGATGGTGTGTTGAGGTACCAAGGTAGATTGTGTGTACCTTATGTCGATGGTGTTCGAGGGAGGATTATGGCCGAAGCGCATAGTTTTAGATACTCTATTCATCCAGGCTCCACGAAAATGTATCATGACTTGAGGGAAATCTATTGGTGGAATGGGATGAAGAGGGATATTGTGGAATTTGTTTCCAAGTGCCCGAATTGCCAACAGGTGAAGGTTGAGCATCAAAGGCCATGTGGTTTAGCCCAAACCATAGAAATTCCAGAATGGAAGTGGGAGATGATCAACATGGACTTTATTACAGGTCTACCGAGGTCTCGAAAGCAACACGATTCCATTTGGATGATTGTGGATAGAATGACAAAATCAGCTCACTTCTTGGCGGTTAAGATTACTGATACCGCAGAAGATTATGCAAAGTTGTACATACAGGAGATCGTCAGATTGCATGGGGTCCCTTTGTCTATCATCTCAGACAGAGGAGCTCAATTCACTTCCCAATTTTGGAGATCTTTTCAGAAGGGGTTAGGTTCGAAGGTGAACTTGAGTACATCCTTCCATCCTCAAACAGATGGCCAGGCAGAGCGCACCATCCAGACATTGGAAGATATGTTGAGGGCCTGTGTACTTGAATTCAAGGGAAATTGGGATGATCACTTACCTCTCATAGAGTTTACATATAACAATAGCTATCATGCAAGCATTCAAATGGCTCCTTATGAAGCCTTGTATGGGAGGAGGTGTAGATCGCCCATTGGGTGGTTTGAAGTTGGTGAAGCCGAGTTGATTGGGCCTGACCTTGTTCACCAAGCCATGGAGAAAGTGAGAATTATTCAAGATAGGCTAAAGACAGCCCAAAGCCGCCAAAAATCTTACACCGACGTAAGGAGGAGAGACTTAGAGTTTGAGGTGGGTGATTGGGTGTATTTAAAAGTTTCACCCATGAAGGGTGTTATGAGGTTTGGAAGGAAAGGGAAGCTCAGTCCTTGATATATTGGTCCTTACAAGATTTCGAGGCGAATTGGGAGTGTTGCCTATGAATTGGAGTTACCCTCAGAGCTAGCCTCTATTCATCCGGTGTTCCACGTTTCGATATTGAAAAAGTGCTTGGGCGATCACTCGTTGGTAGTCCCCATTGATTGAGTTGTTATTCCTCTTGAGTTGAGCTTCCGAGTTGATAAATTCTTCCTTGATGTTCGTTGTATTCGGCTATTTTACATACTCGTACATTCCATGTACTAACGCCATTTGGCCTGCATCGTTTTATGATGCAGAGACAAGTACCAGAGATCATCAACCGGCACTCTGTTGAAGATCTACTTAGACTCTCAGTTAGTTGGTGAGTCCTCCTAGTTCCCGGATGATATTGAGCCTTCTTGTACAGTTTTGTTGTCATTTCTTTTATTTTGATTGTTGGTAGCCATAGACTTGTCATTAGCACCTTTTAGACTTGGATAGAGGCTTCATAGATTGGAGTGTGGGGAGGATGAACGGTTAATTCGAGGAGTCTTATTATTTTTGTTGTTGGTTTGATGAATGCTTGGTCTTCGGCCCTCATATTGCGAATAGTATTTCATTAATTGAGTTTCCGCTAAGAGAATGTGATTGAATGAATGCGTGACTGCACCAGGTGGTTCGCTCGGAGGTCAGAAATGGCCTTCGGGTGCCGGTTACATCTAGGGTACCCTCCCGAGATGTGACAAACATGGTATCAGAGCACAGAGTTCAAGTATCATAGGGAGTCTATGAATCCGTGTCTAGTAGAGTCTTGCTTATGGGTGTGTTATGCACCACACTTATAAGTAGGAGGCTATAAGACATTAGGAATTGTTTCACTTCTTTCATACTCTGAATTCGTGCGATGGGGTTAAACTCTATGAAACTTTCCTTCTAATTTGTGCATTTATACGTTATAGATAATGCCTCCAAAACGTACTGCTAGCTAGAGGAATGTTGATAACACCGAGATGCCCCAGTCCGATGCACGCCCGGCAAGGGCTAGAGGCCGACCTGCGAGATACTCGGAGGCACCCCAAGTGCCAGCTACTCCACCTGCACCCACATCAGAGGCAGAATTTCAAGGGGCAATTGCAATGCTCACGCAACTAATGGCTACCCGAAGTGGTAATCAGAGTTCGCCAACTCTTAGCACTAGTTCCCAGGAGCCATCTGCTGCCACTAGAATTAGAGACTTTCTGAGGATGAAGCCACCGGCATTCACAGGTTCTAAGGTCGATGAAGATCCCCAAAACTTTATTGATGAGATATGGAAGATTCTGAAAGCTATGCATGCTACGGAAATAGAGGGGGTCGAGTTGGTGTCTTATCAACTCAAAGATATGGCAAACATTTGGTATAACCAATGGGAACAGGGTAGGGGTGAGGATGCTGAACCTACTAGATAGGATGAATTTGAGGGAGCCTTTCTTGACCACTTCTTGCCCCGAGAATTGAGGGAAGCGAAAGTGGAGGAATTTGTGAATCTGAAACAAGAAGGCATGACCGTTAAGGAGTATAGCCTGAAGTTCATCCAGCTGTCCAGGTATGCTCGAGAAATGATTCCTGATGTGAGGTCAAAGATGAGGAAGTGCGTCTCTGGATTAGGAAGGCATGTGAAGAAGGAGTGCAAAGCAGCATTGTTGATCTCGGACATGGATATTTCCAGGTTGATGGTGTATGCTCAATAGGTGGAGGATGTGAAGAGGAAAGACAGAGAGGAGCATCTGAGCAAAAAGGCAAGATCAGTTGGCCATGAGAGTGAACAGAGGCAAAGCAAGGGCAACAAGTCCTTCTTCTAGAAGAGGCCTCCTAATTATGCCTCATCTACCGCAAGTGCGCCTATACCGCAGAACAGGTATGATTGGCAAGGACAGAGTCGCCAGGATTTCAGACCCCGGGGTTTGCAATTCCAATCTAGTGTGGGTCAAATGTGAATTTTTGCTTGCATCAGTGGCCTTCTTAGGCCACATTGTATCTGGAGATGGTATTCAGGCTGATGCTCAGAAGATTGAGGCAGTGAAAAATTGGCCTAGACCCACATCCCTGATAGAGATAAAGAGCTTCCTGGGTTTGGCCGGGTATTATCGAAGGTTCGTAGAGGGATTCTCATCCATATCATCACCATTGACTAAGCTGACCCAAAAAAAGGCTAAGTTCCAATGGTCCGATGCTTGTGAGGAGAGTTTCCAGAAACTGAAGGCCAAGCTAACCACTGCTCCTGTCTTGACTCTGCCCGAAGGGGCAGAGGGATTTGTGGTCTATTGTGATGCATCCAGAATTGGTTTGGGCTGTGTGTTGATGCAAAGGGGGAAGGTGATAGCCTATGCTTTAAGACAGCTTAAGGTTCATGAGAGAAATTACCCAACTCATGACCTTGAGCTAGCAGTCGTGGTGTTTGCACTTAAAATCTGGCGCCACTACTTATACGGAGTGCATATTGATGTATTCACCGATCACAAGAGCTTGCAATATGTCTTCAGCCAGAGGGAACTCAACCTGAGGCAAAGGAGATGGCTTGATCTACTCAAGGACTACGACATGAGCATCCTCTACCATCCAGGTAAAGCTAATGTTGTTGATGATGCTCTTAGCAGGTTGTCTAAGGGTAGCACTGCCCATGTGGAGGAGGGAAGGAGGGAATTGGCGAAGGAAGTACATAGATTAGCCCGATTGGGAGTTCGACTCAAAGAGAATAATGAAGGTAGAGTAAACGTTCGAGATGGGGCTACGTCCTCACTTGTAGCAGAGGTAAAGGAGAAACAAGATCAGGACCCCGTCCTCCTTCAATTGAAGGAAGTGGTTCACAAATAAGGGGTGATGGTTTTCACCAAAGGAGGAGATGGTGTGTTGAGGTACCAAGGTAGATTGTGTGTACCTGATGTCGATGGTGTTCGAGGGAGGATTATGGCCGAATCGCATAGTTCCAGATACTCTATTCATCCAGGCTCCACGAAAATGTATCATGACTTGAGGGAAATCTATTGGTGGAATGGGATAAAGAGGGATATTGCGGAATTTGTTTCTAAGTGCCCGAATTGCCAACAGGTGAAGGTTGAGCATCAAAGGCCATGTGGTTTAGCCCAAACCATAGAAATTCCAGAATGGAAGTGGGAGATGATCAACATGGACTTTATTACAAGTCTACCGAGGTCTCGAAAGCAACACGATTCCATTTGGGTGATTGTGGATAGAATGACGAAATCAGCTCACTTCTTGGCGGTTAAGATTACTGATACCGCAGAAGATTATGCAAAGTTGTACATACAGGAGATCGTCAGATTGCATGGGGTCCCTTTGTCTATCATGTCAGACAGAGGAGGTCAATTCACTTCCCAATTTTGGAGATCTTTTCAGAAGGGGTTAGGTTCGAAGGTGAACTTGAGTACAGCCTTCCATCCTCAAACAGATGGCCAGGCAGAGCGCACCATCTAGACATTAGAAAATATGTTGAGGGCCTGTGTACTGGACTTCAAGGGAAGTTGGGATGACCACTTACCTCTCGTAGAGTTTGCATATAATAATAGTTATCATGCAAGCATTCAAATGGCTCCTTATAAAGCTTTGTATGGGAGGAGGTGTAGATCTCCCATTGGGTGGTTTGAAGTTGGTGAAGCTTAGTTGATTGGGCATGACCTTGTTCATCAAACCATGGAGAAGGTGCGAGTTATTCGAGAGAGGCTAAAGACAGCCCAAAGCCGCCAAAAATCTTACACCGATGTGAGGAGAAGAGACTTAGAGTTTGAGGTGGGCGATTGGGTATACTTGAAAGTGTCACCCATGAAGGGCGTCATGAGGTTTGGAAAGAAGGGGAAACTTAGTCCTCGATATATTGGTCCTTACCAAATTTTGAGACGGATTGGGAGTATTTCTTATGAGTTGGAGTTACCCTCGGAGTTAGCTTCTATTCATCTGCTATTCCACATTTTGATATTGAAAAAGTGCTTGGGCGATCCCTCGTTGGTAGTTCCCATTGATAGCATTGGAATTGAGGATAACTTGTCTTATGAAGAGGTTCTGATCCGAATTCTTGATCGCCAAGTTCGCAAACTGAGGAACAAAGAAGTCGCCTCAGTCAAAGTCCTGTGGAGAAACCAATTTGTTGAGGAAGCCACATGGGAAGCGGAGGAAGCCATGAAGTCTAAATATCCCCATCTATTCGTGCCTACCGAGGAGAATGTTGAAAGTAATGACCATTTCCTTGACTTGAATTCATTTGTGCCTTCTTGAGTCTTGATTGATAATTATTTGAAAATTTGACTGATTGAATGACTGAGTTTTGATTGTGATTTTCACCCCGAGTCTATTCTTGATTTCTCGTCATTCGAGGACGAATGATCCCAAGGGGGAGATAATGTAACACCCCTCAAAAAAAATTCCAAAGATTCGGACCCTTCTTGTGTTCGGGAGGGGTCGAACCCGAGTATCTTGAAGTATATTCGTGAGTTAAGATGAGTCTCTGAGGGATTGAGCAGTGTTAGGGTGATATGGGGTCACTAAGGACCCCTAGGACCGAGCTAAGTCCAAAAGATATGTCGTGGCTAAGTTTAGGATGAGTTCGTATAAGGGTCGACTTATAACGACCCTATCTTTTGAAGGACGTCAATCTGGGTGGCCCACGACCTATCAAATTAAAGGTCGTCAAGTCTTCTTTCCAACGCCACCAAGAACGTAAATTTTAGAGTTCAGAGTCAAAACATATGGCGATCCTAAGATGAACGAGCACAACAGAGATTTTTAGGCCTGGGGTTCAACTACTGGAAATCTGGGCTTAGCGCTGTAGTGGCGCGACGCGCCACTATCACGCCAAGAACATGCCTCAGTAGTTTGGCCCCTGGCGCGATGCGCCGCTAAAAGTTGTGCAGGGTTTTTCAGGCCAAATTTCCAGAACCCAGAAAATATGGCCTTGGCGCCGTAAGGGCGCGACGCGCCACTATCGCACCAGAAACATACCTCAGTAGTTTGGTCTCTGGCGCGGCGCGCCACTATAAGGTGTGCAGGTTTTAGGCGTATTCAGCCTGGCGCTGTAATGGCGCGACGCGCCGCTATCGCGCCAGGTGCGTTTTAAGCCTATTTTCAGAACTTTTGAGGAGGGGCAATTTGGGAACTTACCCAAATTATATATGTATTACCTTTGGTCTTTTGGGAACACATTTCTCAGCCTCACTCTCTCTCTAAAAAGCCCTAGGAGCTTCTCCCTCTCTCTCTTCTTCTTCTTCCCCATTTCCAACAAGAAGAGTTTCAAGAGCCTCAAGATTTGAGTCCTCCATTGAAGACCCAACATCAAGGTTTTCTTCAAGTCTTCACTAAGGTATGTAAGGCTATCTAAAACATGGGGTGAGTCTACCCATGTGCCCTACTCTTGCTTTGAGGTTAGATGTCCATAGAAACGGAGTTTCTTGGTATGGTTTATGCTTGTATGAACTTTGTCCCCTATGTATTTGATTCTATATGTGTTGATGTTGTTGAGCCAAGAAGTTACTAAATTGAGCCTTTATGTGAGTATGAGTCGATGAAGATGAGTTGTTAAATATGTTTTATTGACCTTCTTAATTATGTGGATTATGATGAAGGATGCTATTTTCTTAAAAAAGGTTGCTTATCTTAAATTGTTGACTTAAAGCCTTGGAGTTGTGATGAGTTTCAAAGATTGAGTAAATGGATAGGGGAAATGATTAGTTGTGCTTATATGTTGCTATAAATGTGCATTTAAATTTCTTTTGAAAGATATGACTGAGATTGACCGGGTAGTATGATTGGAAAAGATTTGATCATGATAGAGTTGATGAGTTGACAAGGTTGTAATGAGACTTGTCGATATGATTTGATTGAGTTGATTGGATGGAGTTTTATGAGCATTGAGTGTTGGGAGGAGTATCGAGCACCGAATTGGGCAAGAGTAAAGTCCATACTCGAACCCAATAACTACGTCGCCAAACGTAGGAGGGGATTGAACCGTTAAAGTCGGATGTTTCCCCAAAATATTTGTCCTGACATTATAGGACTTGGTTGGATTGGATCCATGATTGGTTGATTCATTCATACCCTGGCAAGGTATGAACGGACGCGGCAACAACGTCGGTTTGTTATACTTTCACTGGCTCATAAGTGATGGTTGTCGGGTAAGAAAAACTCCCAAATAGGTCTTGATAGTACTCTGAGTCAGATTGAGTTGAATTGTATGTGATTGGTCCCGTCTAAGTCATATTCTTATTTAGACTTAGGACATTTGATTGAGTTGTTATTCCTCTTGAGTTGAGCTTCTGAGTTGATAAATTCTTCCTTGATGTTCGTTGTATTCGGCTATTTTACATACTCGTACATTCCATGTACTGATGCCATTTGGCCTGCATCATTTCATGATGCAGAGACAGGTACCAGAGATCATCAACCGGCGCTCCGTTGAAGATCCACTTACACTCCCAGTTAGTTGGTGAGTCCTCCTAGTTCCCGGAGGATATTGAGCCTTCTTGTACAGTTTTGCTGTCATTTCTTTTATTTTGATTGTTAGTAGCCATGGACTTGTCATTGGCACCTTTTAGACTTGGATAGAGGCTTCATAGACTGGAGTGTGGGGAGGTTGAACGATTAATTTGAGGAGTCTTATTATTTTTGTTGTTGGGTTGATGAATGCTTGGTCTTCGGCCCTCATATTGCGAATAGTATTTCATTAATTGAGTGTCCGCTAAGAGAATGTGATTGAATGAATGTGTGACTGGACCAGGTGGTTCGCTCGGAGGTCAGAAATGGCCTTCGGGTGCCGATTACATCTAGGGTACCCTCCTAGGGCGTGACACAATCGATACGAGTTTGGGGTCATTTGGCACTTTTGACTTTGAAAGTGTTGACTTTGGTCAACATTCTTGAAAAATGCGCTCGAATGAAAATTCTGACAGCGCAGTTAGTTTTGAAATGTTGATTTTGGTCTACAATGACCCTTCGTTCCCTTTTCAAGGCTTCCAGACTAATATCGAAGCCCGTTGTGGCATATGGCTTAAAATGGCTCTTGGGTGTGGAACCCACTTTTTATTAAAATGATCTCGTATGGGAATTCTGAATGTGCCATTAAGTCCAGAACATCAAATTTAGTGGGGTAGCATATTTGGTTTATTTTTATCGGATTCCGAATGAATTTCGAGCACCCCACGGAGATTTTGGATTTTCTAAAATCTCAAAATCACAGCAGCAGCAGTAGTCCCATTTTAGGGGTTTTTCTCTAACTTTAAAACCCCATAACTTGAGTATTAGGGCTCCAAATTGGGTGATTCAAAAGGCAAACTTGTTGAGATTTTTCATGGAGAACACATTGGACAGATTGAAAACTGATTTGGAGCATTCGATTTAGGTAAAAATCGTGATTTTAATTGCAGTTGTGTCCATTTTCGGATTGAGTTTTTGAAGAACTTTGAGTAATTATTTCTTAATCTATATAAACCCGATTTTGGTGATTCAAGAGTCTAAATTCAAGAGAATTTCGTGAGAAATCTCGTGGTGATCTCAGAAATATGAGGGAAAGTTTTGTTTGAGGTAAAAATACATTTTTAGTTTCTGATTTAGTCATTTTCGGAATGAAATTTTGTAGAATTTTAGAAAAGGGTATCTTGGTCAATATAACTCCATTTTGTGTGATTCTTGAGGCTAGATTGTGGGGGGTTTCACAAGGATCGTCATAGTACAATTTTTTTGGGTTGAAAGAGTTTCGTTATTTTAGAATTCACTAATTTTGATGCTGCCATTTTTGGTCATTTAGTCGAAATTTATGAGCTTTAGTTGCATGCTCGTCCCGCGTAGTTTTCCATCCCAAATTATGTTATAAATCTGATTTGTAAGCTTGGGGTGATGTTTAAAACCTATTTTGGGTGTCAAATCCAGAATTTTGGATGCGTGTCCCATAATTCCCATTTTAGACCCCAAAATTAGTCCGTCTCCAAAAATTATGAAATTAGTGTCTAAATGACCGTATTGACGTCATGGTTCTGTTTTTGATAGCGTGGCAGCATTTCGAGGTAGTTCGTAAGGAAAAAGCTCCGACATAGTGATTTGGAACCCACGTGTTTAGCCTACAGGTAGGCTACGGTTTTACCTTTCTTTAGATTGAGATGGAATGTGTGAAAATATGTTGAAATAGTTGGAATTTGGGGTGGGTAGTTTGATTGTACATTTTAGGTGTTAGAAATCATGATTTAGGCTTGTTATTGGATTTTTCGGATATTTAGAAGCATGTGTATCTTGTCGTTATTTGTTAGTATTATAAGGAGATTTGAATGAGCATGTTGTTGATACTGTGGGGTATGTTGGCCTTAGTATAGGATGTAAACTTTCTTTAGATATCCCGACGTCGTTCCGGTAGACTTAGATCCTTGTAGAATGATATAGCATCTAGTGCCTGGTAGTTTGGCCTTAGTTAGGTGTTACCGTTGCTCTTAAAAATATCCTCATTCATAAATTGATATAATCGTGACCTTCGTGTTGCGTTGGTAACACTAGATTTTGTGATCATTGACTTTGTCTCCGGTTTCAGTTTTGGCGGCATATCGGTTGACTCATTTGGAAAAAGATTTTTGGTACTGTTATACTCTAGTTGGGAGGTAGAATGATTGGCATCATAGGATAAATTATTTGTGAGCATACGGGTACCAAATCCCGACCTTCTTTCTGAATTATCGGGGAGCATCCGGGTACTCAGCCCCTGCCTCTACCGGCTTGCTAGTATGATGAGTATCTGGGTACCCAGTCTCATCCTCAATCATACCGATGCATTACGGTGAGCATCCGAGTATCCAGTCTCGACCTCGACCACACTTATGTATTATGGCAAGCATCCGAGTACCTAGTCCCTGACTTGGCCACTTTGAACATTCGGGCGAGCATCTGGGTCCCAGTCCTGGCCTCGACCCCTAAGTCACTACTAGATCGATTGACTCTTGGAGATTCTGGATTTGGAAATGATATAGTACTTCAGCTCCTAACATCGCAGATTCTTGGTTCCTAGCCTTGGTAGTTGTAGCTATTCTGTGTACTCGGCGAGCTTATGGGGGTTCATCCGAGTTTTTATTTAACTTGCTCACGAGTGTTCCGGCTGGGCTTATGGGGGCCCACTTGGGTATAGTTAGTTGTAGTTCTCATAGGTAGTACTCTTTCTCCTTTTTGATGCTTATGTTAACTCCTATTTAGGTTATTTCTCTTTTTCATATTGTTTTTACCTTTTCTGCTCAGTCAGCCTATGATGCCTACTAGGTACCTGTTGTCTTGGTACTCATACTACACTATGCATCTACTTTTGTGATGCAGGACCGAGCACCAGCTACCGCCGTGGATAGATCGAGCCTGTTGCATTAAGCTTCGGAGACTAGGGTTAGCACTTGGCATTTTTGGATTATTCCTATCTCCTTCAGTATGGATGGCCCGTCTTTTGCCGTTTGAGACTAGTCAGTTGTTATATATATTTTCTATCCACTTTCGAGACTTGTACTCATCTTTTATTTTGTAGCAGCTCTGTACTTGTGACTTTCAGATTTTGGGAGGGATCTATAGTTGTTTACATCATGTTTTGGTTTACTTCCTCTTATTCTTTCTGCCTATCTTTATAGTTCATCACTCTTGTTTAATTTCTGCCCTCAAACCCATTACTTGAAATTTTGGATTGACGGGTTGGCTTACCTACTAGAAGGTTATAGTAAGTGTCATCATGACCTAAGGAGTTGGGTCATGACACATGACTAGAGAAATCGGGTCGTGACAATTACTCCGATGAAAATTTTCAAATTTTGTAAAGTATGAATCCAAGAAGAAAAATGGATTATTTCCCAAACCCTATAAATAGAATATTATGCATCTTTTGTATGGGAATCATCATATTTTTTTTCAGAGTAGAAGGCTAGGAATAGAATCCACCTTTAGGTTTCTTTTCTTCTTCTTTTTCTTATACATTATTTCATGAAAATATTTTTTTTAGTATTTGTAATTATTAGGAACAGATAAGAACCCTTGTTCTGGGGCTGCGACTACGAATGATTGTTGAATATTGATTCTATGGATGAGGTTGGTTATCGTTTAAATTACTCTTGTGTTCTTGAATTAATATTTTCACGCTTGATCACCATTGAAATAAATATATTGTCTTTTCTAGAACTCTGGATATGAATAGAAGAATGGAACGTGGAATACACAGAGCATGATCTTTTCTTGAACAAAAACTAGAATTGATTTGTATCTAGGATAGGGATACACCTAGGTCAGTGCTTGGGTACGAAACGTGATTAAAACTAAATGCTCAACAGTTGGTTCTATCTATCCCTACTCTACAATGTAATTACATGGTCAACTGGGGTAGAGGTCGTGAGATCATGACCATAATATCAACCCTGTAAATCATTAATTTGATAGCTATCATAAATCTATAAAAGAAATATGACACATGAATTCTTAGTTACGCTGCAGCTCTGAAATTGTCTCAATCATTGTAAGTTAATCTTATTATTTAATTCTTGTAACTTTTATCATACAAATTCCAATCACACTTTTTTGGCACGCTTAAATAAATAGTTAGACTTGGTGTAATTTAGTAAAAAAACTAAGTAGAGTCTAAGGCCCCCTGCGAATCCGTAAATCTTAGGAGCATGTCGCAATAAAAGGATGGCCCCCTATGCATTTCATTTTTTCCTTAAGGGAAAAAAATGTACCCCTCATCATAGTGAACCTCTCCTTGTGATCGAGATGAGGTAAATGTCTCCCAGCTGGGGGGGGGGTCGAATCGGAGTTTCCTTAGGTAGCCACCGACCTACTGTTATCCTTAAACTTTCAGTGCGTTTATGTTTCTACTTTATGAATATGATTTTTTTGGGCATTTAAGTTAATTGACAAGTCCCAGTGGATTCGACATTCGGCGCCTAAGAAGAGCCACTATATTACTTGCATTACTGCATACACTTGCGTGTGTGTTTGGATACAACAGCTATTATTGACTCCAATACAAATTATAGTGGAGTTCCACACTTATTCTCAAAAACATAAACAAAGTCACAACAGTTTTCAGTCAAGAGAACTGCTATCTGATCAATGAAATTCAACTATATGTGAGAAGCTCCAATGAGACAAAACTCACAAGAGCGACGACCCAAGTGAGACTCATATTTATTTGCCATTATTCAAGAGGAACTTCTTGTACCAGTAAGCAGATTTCTTGAAATATCTTTTAAGTCCATTTTTGTAGTCAACAAAGATGTTGCCAAATCGAACAGTGAAACCAGCATCCCATTCATAGTCATCTAAAAATGACCATGCAAAATGTCCTTTCACATTTGCCCCCGCCCTGCCAATAATTAATGCCCAAGTAATTAAGCTCCTCTTTGGTTATAAATTTTGCAATTGAACATTGAATTTTTGAAATTGTGTTTGGATATATATACATTTTACTTGAATTGTTTTTAAAATTTTGTGAGCTAAAATACCAAAAACTCAAAAATTGAAACTTTAATATATTTAAAGAACAAATTTTCAAAATCTATAGTTTAATGCTAGTTATATTTAAAATACCCATAATAAACAAAAAAGGGAGAAAGAAAATCTTACTTTATGGCTTTCGATAGAAACCATAGGTGTCCCTCGTAATACCTAATCCTCATATCATCTTTAAGTGCTTGTTTAAGTGGCAATGTGCTGTTGTTCGCATCTGCCATTCCTGCAATACATGATCTCAATTAATTTGCTAAACTAAAAATGAAGAAAAAAGCTTATGGATCGAATAGCTAGTTTAAAGTCGTTTTAATATAAATTACCATTTTCTGTGATGTAGATGGGAGGATTCTTGTATTTTTGCTTGAGATAAAGCATGAGGTCATATATGCCTCTTGGATAAATGTGTAGCCAGACCAGGGCAGTCTGCAAGCCAATATAAAATAAATATATAGTTCAGACTCCTATAAATCCATAAATATATCACACAAAAAAATAAAGAAGAAAAGAAAAAGGAGAGAATTAGTACCGGTGTACCGATAGGTTTTCCGTCCTTTTGTGCTGAATTATGAAATACAAGCTGTTAAAAAGGTTTCCGTGGTTGTTGTTTTGTTCCTCCACAAAATAAAATATGACAAATCTAATGGACTTTTTGTTATCAATAAATATATAGAGTACATAATATTTTTTCCATTTCAATTTATGTAATTTAGTTTGATTTAATATGAAGTTTAATAAAGACCTTCGAGAAACTTGTGATCTAAAATAATTGATAAATGTTTGTTTTTATTACTATAAATCATTTTATTTTGGGTAAATTGACATTTTAAAATTAAATTGTTACTAAATATAGAAATATAACATTCTTTTTACTATTGACTAAAAAAAAGTAAGTCATATAAATTGAAATAAAGAAGTATTTTCTTTTTTTACTGAAAGACATAATTATCATACTGAAGGGACATAAAACAGTCCAATTTTCGTTTTAGTCATTCTAAAAAAAGAACAGTATATTAATATATATATAGTAACAATTAACTTTAAAATGTTCATTTTATTTTTAATGAATTATTTAAGTCACACAAATAGATATTTATATCTTATTTTAAATCATAAATTTCAAAAAAAAAAAATTATATCAAATCAAACTGCATCACAGTAATGAAAAAAAAAATCTCAAAGAAATGAATGAGTTTGATTACTTACTAGTCATATCTACATGACCGTCTGTGGTATAGCTAAGGTTAACTCTAGGGACAGATAGCATTGGAGATGCATACTGAGTAGTATAATAATTCATTCCTAGAAAATCAATTGATCCTTTCACCAATTTTTTCTGCTCCGGTGTGAATTTTGGGAGCCGGCGCCCTACATTCGCTCGCATGCTGGCTGGGTACTCACCATATGTAATTGGATCCAAAAACCTACACAGAATATATACTGATATAAGAATGGCATGAGCATTTGACATAGCATTAAAAAATTGGAGAAATGATCTCAAATTTTGATCAGTTCATGAATCAAAGTTGTAAAGTAAATTACTTTAGTCGAAATAAAATTTATCCCTTTGTTCCAACTTATGTTAATGGATTCGGATATGATGAACAAACCACCTAGTTTTTGGTGCAAATTCTCTCATTGATTTTTCAAGAATTTTATAATAAAATTTATATATTTGAAAGTATAAGTCACATACACAATAATTCAAAATATTTTAAAGAGTTTGAGAAAATTATAATCAGAAATAATGGTTGGACTTGTCAAATAATAGTAATACCATCACATCAAACTAGATGATATAACTAATTATTATCTATAGTAATCGTGACACTTACTCTCGTATATTGGATTTGGTGAGGGGTTGAGTCAAAATTCTTAAGAAACTCGACAACCCGATAATAACAAAAGTTTGCAAGGGAACAATAAGCAAGGGAGTGCAGTGGAAAAAATTAAACTCACCATCCTAAGAAAAAATCAAGTGCATTTTGAGGGGCCTTGAGTCCTAGAGGAGTCTTGATTTTAGGCACAAACCAGTGAGTTACCAGAGTGATTCCTATCTGCCCTTCCTGAGTTTTCTGAAAGTTCTCACAAAATAGAAAAAATGTCAAAATGAAATCTAAAAGGTCAACAAGTCTGTAGATCAATGAATAACTATACATCCCACACGACTACGTTTGATATATTTGAATAGAGGACTTGTTCTTTGATCTCTTTTGGTGGGTTCATCTCAGAATTATAAGTTGTTTTCAATTTTTAATTCATTAATTGTATTCGGCCTGTGTTCTTTTCTCATCTTAAATAATATCTATTTCGATAATTAGGAAAATAAGAAATTATCGCCTGAGTGAAATGATCAATGAAACTTGACCTCGATACTTATTAATTTAAGTTGAAAAATAAGTTAAATGCATAAATTACACAAGGAGCTTTTGTTATAGATGTCCCAGAGCTAATGATCTACTGAGAAAGGAGGGAAAACAAACAGAATAAATAATTTTGGTCCAAGTGAATCAAATGTCAACATTGGTAATTATATGTCTAAAATATTAAAAGTTAAATATGTGAGAATTTGTGCATCCAACTCAAATTCTTAGTCAATGGTGAAGTTTAACCCAGATTGTTTAAACCCCCATTGAAAATCAAGCACAACCAATTATGATGGACAAGTTGTGTATTCTCTAACACTGTCTGACACGTATAGTTGATTTTTTTTTTGGATAGATTGAAAAATGAGCATGAAGTAGAGAGAGAGAGAGAGATCAAGACCAACAAAGCTGAAGAGTGGGTTTGGAGCTAAGAGGTGATTAAGTAGGTTTAACAAGCTAGGACTGGGTCTGAGGCAAAGATTGTGACTTGATAGGCTGAATTGAGAGAGAAAAAAACTAGTTCGAAGGTCTGAGTTAACAGAGATGTTCAGAGCATAACGATAATAAAAAGAAAGAAATTAACTGATATCCACCATTCATGTAAAGAATTTTGATACTAACAAATCCCTCTACATTTTTATGTTAGATAATATTTTTTAAATTACATGTTCCACATTTTAAAGAGGCTTTGTTGTAAATATCATTTGGTAACCTAATAACATGAAAAATTATTTACATATATTAAACAAAAAAAGAAAACAATAATGTATGTAGTCTTAATTACCTCCATTTGTTAATAGAAAGATGGAGGTATAAACATACCTGATATTTTTCTCTATATACTTTGACACCAGTTGCATGTGCAAGAAGCAAATTGTGAGCTACAATATATGGCTCTGTCGCAGAATCACCCTTTGTACAATTTCCAACATAACTCGAACATCTTCCTGGTGCAAACGTACCACTTGCATATCCGAACATGCTATAAGATAATGGCTCATTCAAAGTGATCCAGTGCTTTACTCTATCACCAAATTCTTTGAAGCAAATGTCCACATAGTCACCATAGTCTTTCCTAAACGCATTAAGTTCAGTTAAGACATAATATAGTTTAATAATCAAAAATTAATGTTGTACTATTTTTTTTTTTCAATAATATAAGATCTTACAAGAAACGATCATAAAATTTCAGTATGGCATCAAACAAATGTTGTACTATTATTTTCAATAATATAAGATCTTACATGAAACGATCATATAATTTCAGTATGGCATCAAACAAAATAAGAAGTCTTACGTTAAATCTCATCTCTACTAAAACAACTAACTAAAAATATTTACAAGTTTGGCTCATCAAAAAAATGAAGCACATATATATGAGGCGGTATATTCAAATATAATATAATTAAGTAATTAAAAGTATAATATTTAGCGTGATCACACAATTATTTCATCAGGTAATAGTGTGTAATCCCTGTGAATTTTTTTTAATGTGATGATTTCTAATTGAATTCTTAAAACGTCTTACACTATTTTGGAACTCATAAAGCCTCCATATTCGTCCTCAAGACCTTGTGGTGTGTCCCAGTGGAAAAGCGTCACAAATGGTGTCAAACCTTTTAAGAAATTAGAATAAAAGTTAGGAATTACCTTATGAATTTTGTTTCTGAAAGGGTTATATTAATTAGAATAAGATAAAAGCTATTAGTACCATTGGAGATAAGTTCATTGATGACATTGCTGTAGAATTTGATGCCTTCTGGATTCACTCCTTTGCTTACCTTTCCATCTAAAGCAAAGTTTAAATTAGTAATGACAGATCAACTATTAGTTTCTCCCTTCTTTTTTTTAATTACACCAAAAAAAGCATGTGATATGACTCAATTAAAGATATGTCCCTTTGCACTTTAAATTACTTTATAACTAAGTAAATTTAAGATAATCTGAAGTGAAACTATAAATGAACAAACTAACTAAAGATGAGAAAAACATATGTTATCAAATATTATAAGTTCAGAAAAGACAAATATCGTATATGTTTAGGTGAAGAAAGTTATGTAGTAATTACTAATAATTGGTAAATCTTATTAAACGTGTGAGTAAAAGTTTTCAACAAAAATATTTATCCTCTAAAATTACATTAAATTAATTAAATACGCAGAAAGCTTCAACTTGTAATTTAATATTTATTACAAATGATATTTTAATAAAGCTAGTGATATATTTTAAAACTAAATGTTTGTGTAAGCTTATCGGGAGCATAAGTATTTGATTTTAAAATATGGGGAACGCATTTCTATATTGAATTATATAATTTGGTGTAATTTACCCTTTGGGTTGACTATTGAGAGGGGAGGGAATGCTTCTTATATATGTTCAACATTTTAGTAAGATACAAAGTATATCATCAAATATTTAATATGATTCCATAAGTGAATTACATGTACAAGAAAGTATCCTTACATGGTAAAATTCTAGACCAGGAGATGGACATCCTGAATGCCTTCATGCCAACTTCCTTGAGTAGGCGTATGTCTTCCTGCATATGCTCATTAATTAAGTTTAGTTTTGAGATGTTTATACTTTTATTCAGTTAGCTAATAAAACTTTTACGCGCAATACAAATACATAATAAATGTATAATAAATATTCAATAATACATTGATTATATAATTGTTATATATTAATCATACACCGTATACTCGATACTTTGTAAAAATTAAAGAGAACTATTTTTGTTGTGGACTTCGTTAGGAATTAGGATGGTGTGTATTGTAAAAATTCCCATAATAATATAAGCATAAATACCTTGTAACGGTGATAGAAATCAACAGCGACATCTCCCGTTGAACGGTCTGCAATTTTTTCTGCAATTTAAGGGTAATAAATTGTTAAGAGAGGGCAATTACTCTAGAACAAAATAAACTATCACAAATCCAATTATGACGCTTCAATATGGATGTTGAAATTAGAAGAGCATTTTGTAGAGTTTGGGGCTAAAAAATTTTTTATGGATGCCAATTATAAGTTATAAAACAGTTAAATATCCAAAAACATCTCACACTATCAAAGTTAGATCGATTATGAAAATAAATATTATGACAGTTTGACTATAGGAGATTGAAGCAGGCAGTAGCAAACCCAAATATTATAGGCTGAATTCGTTGGTGTCCCTTAAAGTTGGCATCAACTTTCACTTAGACATCTCAACTAAACTTTATTGATTTTAGATACCTCATGTCGAATTCTGTTATGTTATTTTGACACTTTTTTTTACAATCAGCCAAAATTTATGGTGTGTGTTACGCAAGTAAATTGACGAATTAAACAATGACATTTGTTATTTGTGGCAAAAACAAATCTTAAATAATGAATTTTGAGTAAAAATAAAAAGTAACCAATAAATAAATAACACATGATATTCTTTCAAAAAAAAAGATTTAAACCTATAAAAAGATACAACCCCCCGCCCCCCTCCGCCGGCCCCTACCTTTTCTTCTCCAAAATCCAAATACCCCTACCCACACCCCTGTACCCCACCTCGGCCTTTCTAATTTTCTTCTCCAAATATCCCTCTTCTCTTTTACATCGGCTCACTCCCCCAACCCCTTTTGATTGTCTTCTCTAAATATCCTATCCTTTTGACATAAACATCTGCACGCACATATAACGTTTTCTTTTATTTACAAAATATTCAATATCATTTTCTTATTTCTTTTTAGCCTAATAAGTAGCTTTAGAATTCATAAAAAAATATTTCATTCTCCTGTAGCTAGATGATTCTTTCAAGAAAGAATTTCATGAATATTTAATATTTACTATTTAAATTTTGAAATGGGTCTATTTCTAAATTTCTAAGATATTTTTCGTTAATTTCCATTATTTTGCTGTTCCTACTTCATTCACCATTGATGGAATTTAAGTTAGCAAAAATGGTGGCTGAAAATGAGGAAGAAAAAGGAAAAAAAAAATAAAAAATGAATTAAATAGGTCTTTCACGCGCGGTCAACGAGTGTATTACACTCACTATGTCACGTAAGTAAAAAATGTCAAAATGACACAAAAAAATCCGACATAAAATATTTAAAATGAACAAATTCTAATTAAAATATCTAAATAAAAGCTAATACCAACTTTAGCCGATCACAAATGAGTTCAACCAATATTTTATGAAGAAATTCAAAAGTCTGGAAAGTATTGACCTCATATACCCGTTTGGTTTTATATTTGATCGATCTTGTTTTCAGTTACACTAATTCCTTGGATATGTGTGACAAAACATAGAAAATGGATTTAATGTAATAAACTATAAAAATAGGTTGATTTTTATGTGATAAAAAATAATAATTTGTATGTGATAAATTATAAAAGTCGAATGACTTGTCTGTAACAATAAAATAAATAGAATAATGATTTTTATATAGATAAAGTCAAAGCTGAATGACAACCTTGATATTCACCCTTTTGATATTCAATTTATTATTATGTACTGCTGTTGAAAATAATCAGCATAAAATAAAACACAGCTCATTATCTAGAACTATGTGATATGCGCTGTCATTATTTTATATAAAAATAATTGAAATAGTTCACGATAATATATATGTGGACAATTATAAACCATACTGCAATGTCAAATTCAACTGTACTACAATATTTAAATCTATCATTTAATTTAATTTTAATTGATATTATTTAATTTTAAATACGGATAATTAAATATTTAAATTTATATAATTTGAAATAAGTATTCACACGTTTTTATATATGGTATAATATAAATCACTTTGAGTGTATTTCACACGAATTGCCACGTAGGACGTCACATAAAATGCGTATTTAATTATTCAATTTTATATAAATTTAAGTATTTATTCGTGCACATTTAAAATTAAAAAAATATAAATATTTATTGATACCAAATTAAAGGACAATATGCCAATTATTTTCTTTTAAAAAAAAGTTATGATATGGAGGCGCTGTTCACGCCACATTTTAACTGCTGGAGGAGTCAGCCACGTACTAGATCTGCTGAAGAAAGTCTATAGTTTGATAAGCATTGTTTAATTACAAGCTAATTGATACACACTAGCCAATGGTTTTCCAAGAACATTAAATTATATTAAAATTATTCTTCATGCTAATTGAGATAGTATGCATATATAAGAACCATTGATCTAACGGAAAAGGGTCAAAATTACCCCTGAACTTTGAAAAATAGTTTATTTATGGCCTTCGTTCTACTTTAGGGCCAATTATACCCCTACCGTTATACTTTGGGCCAAATATGCCCTTAAGATTAAATCTGTTTTTTTATCTATTTTTTAAAATCAGTTTATTTTATTTTATTTTAAATTTGTTTTTAAAATCTGTTTTTTATATGTTTTTTAAATCCATTTTTAATCTATTTTTAAATCTGCTTTTTAAATTATTTTTTAAAAAAAATCTGTGAATGCAAATTTATTTTAAAAACAAATTTAAAATAAAATAAAATAAACATATTGTAAAAAATACATAAAAAAACAGATTTAAAAATTTTTATTTTAAATTTTTATTTTAAAATCTGTTTTTATATGTTTTTTAAATCCATTTTTAATCTATTTTTAAAAATCTGCTTTTTAAATATATTCTTTTTAAATCTGTGAATGCAAATTTATTTTAAAAACAAATTTAAAATAAAATAAAATAAACATATTGTAAAAAATACATAAAAAACAGATTTTAAAAAAATAAATTAAAAAGCAGATTTAAAAATAGATAAAAAAACGAAATAGATTTTTTTTAAAAAAAATATTTTAAAAAAATGGTTTTAAAAACAGATTTAAAAAAAATAAAAAAACACATTTAAAAGGGAAAATAAGTTGACCACTGAGAAACTGACACGTGGCATTCTGTTATACTCAAGGGCATATTTGGCCCAAAGTATAACGGTAGGGGTATAATTGGCCCTAAAGTAGAACGAAGGGCATAAATAAACTATTTTTCAAAGTTCAGGGGTAATTTTGGCCCTTTTCCGTTGATCTAAATTAGTTACGTTACATTAATAAACACATCAAAGGTTGATTATTATAGTTTTATTCCAGAGAACGTATCTCTAATGGTGATCAACTTATTTGTTGTATACGTCACCTTCAGCTCACAATTAATTAATACAGTATATATTTTTATCAAATGATCATTATCGCAACTACTCATTTTTTATTTCTTACCAAAATGGAAAGATCGGTACTAATCAATGCATATGATTGATTACATTGATGACTTAGAGGCCGTTTGAATTGGTTTATAAGTTGTTTTTAAATTTTATTTTGAGTGTTTGACTAGTCAGTTTAAACTCATTTTGTGCTTAAAATAAGCTCCAATAAATAGTTGGGTTTATTTGAATGAACTTATTTTAAGCAGTTTATAAGTTAAAAACAGCTTATAAGTCAAAAAAAAAAATTGACCTCCACCTACTTTTTTTTTAACTTATAAGCAGTTTTCAACTTACAAGTTACTTAAAAATAAGTCAATCCAAACAGGTTATTAATTACTTTACAATAAATTTATTGAAGCAGTGATCGATGGATATATGCAGAGGCGTACGATAGAGAAAAACCTGGGTGCTTGTGCGTGAAAGTATCCCATATACTAGCTCCCCTACCTCCTTGATGAGCTCCTCCTTCAATCTGCTTATTCAGGGAAAAATTATTACAAAAATGAATCTCAGTATATGTATATTATGGGATCTCGTATTTCTACTAGGTTTAGGTTTTGCATTAGTATTTTTATTTAGTAATAGGATCGATAAAGACAGATTAAACACCGTTCAATCAACATTCAGTTAGTCGGTCTGAGTTTGGAGGTCGCAACTAGGAAAATTAAATATCTAAAGCTCATAGGTTGAAAATGTGTGTGATCCTATAATACTAGAAACATGGAATAAACTACAAAATTTATTAGTAATTTTTAGCTAATTCATTGCTAAATAACTTCAAGTTAATTGAATTTTGATATAATT